>NC_083409.1:115168333-115422857 GCF_020745735.1 Hemiscyllium ocellatum | reverse complement strand
GAGGGAGTGTGAGAGAGAAGAGAGAAAGGGAGATAGAGGGGGAGAGAGAGAGTGAGTGAGAGAGCACGAGTGTGAGAGAGAGAGTGAGTTTGGGGGTTGGAAGAGAGAGAGGTACAGTGAGAGTGATGGAGTGGGGGTGAGAGTGTAAAGAGGGAGAGAACAAGTGTGAGAATAAAACAGTGAGGGTGTGAGAGAGCGAGACAGAGGGACAGTGAGAGAGAGGATGCAAGAGAGAGAGATAGAGTGAGTGTGTGTGTGAGAGAGAGAGCAAGTAAGAAAGTGTCAAAACGTGAGACGGTACAAAAATTAGAGATGATGGGAGACAGAGTGAGAGACAGAAAGTGAATGTGAGTGAGAGAGAGAGAAAGAGAGTCTCCATTTAGCACTCAGCTTCCTTTCCATCTGGAGATCCATCTCAAGCTGTCAGGAAAATGCCAACTGCCCAAATGAGTTTGAGATACTGGGACTGCCGGCTCAGGTGGATCAGACATCAGTGAGAGTGCTGAAACAGCTGAGCCCCAGATTTGGCAGCCCTGGCTCTCTCAATTCCACAATGTTTATTTACAGAGATGGCGAGTGCTTGCAGTTTCAGCCGTTAAGACTTCAAAGATCTGCATGATTAAGGTTTTTATTGGTTTATAATAAAATGAGGTTTAAGCAAGTGGAAAATAATAAAGAAATGGTTCAAAGTTTGTGTGAAGATTTGGTTGTTTTATTTTTAAATCCGCTCCAGTCTGGATTCTGTTTGCAAGTTTCTTTGTAGAGAAATTGGAACTACACAAGGCAGGATAAGGTGAAGGGGCTATTCATAATGACAGAAAACATTCATAGGGTCAGGTCGGTAAAGTTACACCCCTCCAGGTGATCATGTTTGTAAGTTGGGCATTGGTAAATGAGAGACCCTGTGTACGGTGTGTATGGGAATGTAGGCAAGGATGGACTCGAGCCAACTCTGGAGGGTCAGGGTCAGATCTGGGCACAGGGAGCATGAAGTTCACCTTTGCAACTTCAACATTCAGGAGGTTCATTCCCCCCCAGATTTATAATCTTGGGGCGTGGTGGGGGGGGTCAGCCATGGCCAGGGGTTCGGAATGTCCTGGAAAATTCATACCTTTAACCAGCCCTCGCAACATTCAAAAAGCCCGGGAATGGGATCAGGAATCTGGGAGCCAAGTCCTAGCCACCATTCCCACAGTCACTCTGGCTTCAGGAAAACCTGGACCAAAGGGTCGGATTAGTCAAGAGGGAAAGAAGAAAACAAGGAGGAGCTCCCAAATCTGTCATTATCAATTACCACAGGGCGGGGGTCAAACAGGGCTGGGGTCAAACAGGGCAGCGGTCAAACAGGGCGGGGGTCAAACAGGGCGGGGGTCAAACAGGGCGGGGGTCAAACAGGGCGGGGGTCAAACAGGGCGGGGTTAACACAAACTTCTCAGGAGAAAGTTACAAATCACACAACACCAGGTTATAGTCCAACAGGTTTAATTGGAAGCACACTAGCTTTTGGAGCGACGCTCCTTCATCAGGTGATAGTGGAGGGCTCGATCGTAACACAGAATTTACAGCAAAAATTTACATTGTGATGTAACTGAAATTATACATTGAAAAATTGATTGTCTGTTAAGCCTTTCATCTGTTAGAATACCAGGCATTGCGTTGCAGGCAAGGATGCCCGGAGGCATGGTACATTGGGGAAACTGAGCAAAGGATACGACAACAGATGAATGGGCACCACACAACAATCAACAGACAGGAGGGTTCCCTCCCAGTTGGGGAACACTTCAGTGGTCCAGGACATTCAGCCTCAGATCTTCAGGGGACCATCCTCCAAGGTGGACTTCGGGACAGGCAGCAGAGGAAAGTGGCCGAGCAGAGGCTGATAGCTAAGTTCGGTACCCACAGGGAGGGCCTCAACCGGGACTTTGGGTTCATGTCACATTACAGGTGATCACCATTGCACTACACACACACACACACACACACACACACACACAGACAAAGACCCCCACACACACATATATTGTGTGGGTGAATTTGTACTTGCAGAGTTACATTGTACTTTGCTCAAAAACTGCATGAATTTATGTAAAACTCTGTTATCTCACTTTTTAGATTAGAATCAATCTAAACATCAGGTCATAGACAGAGCACACAGGGGGCCAACACCTTCAACATATTGTCTAGCTATCACCGTTGTTAACAGCTAACCCGAGAATGCAACTTTTTTTAAAAAAAAAGGCTTTGTGATTTACACATGAAAGAAGTGAAACTATCACTGTATTCTAACAGGTGAAAGGCTTAACAGACAATCAATGTTTCAATGTATAATTTCAGTTACATCACACTGCAAATTTTTACTATAAATTCTGTGTTACGATCGAGCCCTCCACTATCACCTGATGAAGGAGCGTCGCTCCGAAAGCTAGTCTACTTCCAATTAAACCTGTTGGACTATAACCTGGTGTTGTGTGATTTTTAACTTTGTACACCCCAGTCCAACACCGGCATCTCCAAATCCTCAGGAGAAGACAGACTTGGAGAACTCAGTTACCTTTCTTTGTAGTTGATGAAGATTTGATAAAGATTCTGATCATTCTTCGACATGATGACATTTTTTAGATCTTCGTTCAAGTCTCTGTGAACTTTAACTAAAGCCTGGGACACAATTGGGAAGAGAGTGGGCGGCAATCAGCAACTTCAATGAAAAATTCAAGCACTTACTTTCTGCACACTTTATATATGTTTCTGCATGCTCAAATCATATCCTTTTATAACCCCTTTATAATTTCTGAATACTTAATCATATTAAGAGGGAAGAGATTGCCGCGCCTTTGGCAATGACCTTTGTGTCCTCATTGCTAGACGATTGGAGGGTGGCAACTGTTATTTCCTTGTTCAAGAAAGGAAATATGGATAATCCTGGGAATTACAGACCAGTCAGTCTCATGTCAGTGGTGGGCGAGGTATTGTAGAGAATTCTGAGAGACAGGATTTCTGATAACTTGGAAAACCATAGTTTGATTAGAGATAGTCAGCATGGCTTTGTGAGGGGCAGGTCATGCCTCACAAACCTTATTGAATTCTTTGAGGATGTGACAAAACACACTGATGAAAGTAGAGCAGTGGGTGTGGTGTATATGGATTTTAGCAAGATGTTTGATAAGGTTCCCCATGGTAGGCTCATTCAGAATGTAAGGAGGCATGGGATACAGGGGAATCTGGTTGCCTGGATACAGAATTGGCTGGCCCATAGAAGACAGAGGGTGAAGTAGATGGGAAGTATTCAGCCTGGAGCTCGGTGACCATTGGTGTTCCACAGGGATCGTTTCTGGGACCTCTGCTGTTTGTGATTTTTATACATGACTTGGATGAGGAAGTGGTAAGGTGAGTTAGTAAGTTTGCCAATGACACGAAGGTTGGTGGAGTTGTGGATAGTGTGGAGGCTGTTGTAGGTTGTAATGGGACATTGACAGGATGCAGAGCTGGGCTGAGAGGTGGCAGATGGAGTTCAACCTGGAAAAGGGTGAAGTGATTCACTTTGGAAGGTCGATTTTGACTGAAGAATAAAGGCAAGATTCTTGGCAGTGTGGAGGAACAGAGGGATCTTGTGGTCTATGTCCATAGATCTCTTAAAGTTGCCACCCAAGTTGACAGGGTTGTTAAGTATGTAATCAAGATTAGAATGGTGCTGGAAAAACACAGCAGGACAGGCAGCATCCAAGAAACAGGAAAATTGACATTTCGGGCAGAGCCCTTCATCGGGCATGAGGCCAACGCATGCCTGAAACATCGATGGCCTCATTCCTGATGAAGGGCTTTTGCCCAAAATGTCGATTTTCCTGCCCCTCTGATGCTGTCTGACCTGCTGTGCTTTTCCAGCACCACTCTAATCTCCAGCATCTGCAGGACCCACTGCTCCTTGCTAAGTAAGTAAGTGCGTTGGCATTCATTAGCAGGAGGATTGAGTTTAAGAGCCCTGAGGTTATGCGGCAGCTCTATGGATCCCTGGTGAGACCACACTGGGAATATTGTGTTCAGTTCTGATCACCTCATTATAGGAAGGATGTAGATGCTTTAGAGAAGGTGCAGAGGAGGTTTACTGGGACATTGCCTGGAATGGAGGGTGTGTCTTATGAAGAAAAGATGAGGGAGTGAGGCTTTTCTCATCTGAGTGAAGAAGGATGAGGTGATTTGATAGAGGTGTACAAGATGTTGAGAGGCATAGATAGAGTGGATAGACAGAGACTTTTTCCCAGGGTGGAAAGGGCTATCAGGAGGGGAGGTAATTTTAAGGTGATTGGAGGTAGGTTTTTTAGATTAGATTAGATTACTTACAGTATGGAAACAGGCCTTCGGCCCAACAAGTCCACACCGACCCGCCGAAGCGCAACCCACCCATACCCCTACATTTACCCCTTACCTAACACTACGGGCAATTTAGCATGGCCAATTCACCTGACCCGCACATCTTTGTGACTGTGGGAGGAAACCGGAGCACCCAGAGGAAACCCACGCAGACACGGGGAGAATGTGCAAACTCCACACAGTCAGTCGCCTGAGGCGGGAATTGAACCCAGGTCCCTGGCGCTGTGAGGCAGCAGTGCTAACCATTGTGCCACCGTGCCGCCGAGATGTCAGAGGTAGGTTCGTTACACAGAGAGTGGGGGGTGTGTGGAATGCACTGCCAGCGGTGGGAGTAGGGTCAGAGACATTAGGCGACTGTTGGATAGACACATGGGAGATAGGACAATGAAGGGTGTGTAGGTTAGTCTGACAGGATAACAGCTAGCACAACAGGGTCTGCACTGTGCTCAACTGTTCTATAGAACATAGAATAATGCAGCTCAGCACAGGCCCTTCGGCCCTCGATGTTGCACCGACCTGTGGAACCAATCTGAAGCCCATCTAACCTGCAAGTCTACTATTGTTGCAGGCAGGGCATTCCATGCCCCTACTACTCTCTGAGTAAAGAAACTACCTCTGACATTGTCCTATATCTATCATCCTTCAATTTAAAGCTTTGTCCCCTTGTGCTAGCCATACCATCTAAGGAAAAGGGCTCTCACTGTCCACCCTATCTAACCCTATCTTATATGTCTCTATTAAGTCACCTCTCAACCTTCTTCTCTCAAACGAAAACGGCCCAGACTACATCCCAGTAAATCTCCTCTGCTCTCTTTCCAAAGTTTCCACATCCTTCTTATAATGCGGTAACCAGAACCGTACACAATACTCCGAGTGCAGCCGCACCAGAGTTTTATACAGCTGTAGCATAACCTCATGGTTCCAAAACTCAATCCCTCTACCAATAAAAGCTAGCACACTGTATACCTTCTTCACAACCCTATCAACCTGGGTGGCAACTTTCAGGGATCTATGCAAATGGGCACCGAAGTTTCTCTGCTCATCTACACTACAAGGCAAGACTTATAGCTGAGGGAAAGGCAATTATGATGCAACTAGGCAAGATTTAGGATGTATAGGATGGGGAAGGAAACTACAGGGGATGGGCACAATTGAAATGTGGAGCTTATTCAAGGACCAGCTACTGCGTGTCCTGGCTAAGTATGTACCTGTCAGGCAGGGAGGGAGTGGTCGAGCGAGGGAGCCGTGGTTTACTAAAGAAGTTGAATCTCTTGTCAAGAGGAAGAAGGAGGTTTATGTTAAGATGAGACGTGAAGACTCAGGGCACTTGAGAGTTACAGGTTAGTCAGGAAAGACCTAAAGAGAGAGCTGAGAAGGACCAGGAAGGGACATGGGAAGTCGTTGGCAGGTAGGATCAAGGAAACCCTTAAAGCTTTCTATAGGTATATCAGGAATAAAAGATTGACGAGAGTAAGATTAAGGCCAATCAAGGACAGTAGTGGGAAGTTGTGCGTGGAGTCCGAAGAGGTAGGAGAGGCACGCATGAATATTTTTCATCAGGATTCACACTAGAAAAAGACAATGTTGTTGAGGAGAATACTGAGATAGAGGCTACGAGACTGGACAGGATTGAGGTTCACAAGGAGGAGGTGTTAGCAATTCTGGAAAGTGTGAAAATAGATAAGTCCCCTGAGCCGGATGGGATTTTTCCTGGGATTCTCTAGGAAGCCAGGGAGGAGATTTCAGAGCTTTTGGCTTTGACCTCTATGTCATCATTGTCTACAGGAATAGTGTTAGAAGGCTGGAGGATAGCAAATGTGGTTCCCTTGTTCAAGAAGGGGAGTAAAGACAACCCTGATAATTATAGACCAGTGAGCCTTACTTTGGTTGTGGGTAAAGTGTTTGAAGGGATTGTAAGTGATAGGATTTATAATCATCTAGCTTTTCCATGATCCTAACTACCAAAGACTTCTCATGTCCCCTCCTGGCTCTTCTTAGCTCTCTCTTTAGCTCTTTCCTGGCTCAATCCTATCCAGTCTCGTAGCCTCTATCTCAGTATTCTCCTTGACAACATTGTCTTTTTCCTGTGTGAATTATGATGAAAAATATTCATTTGTGCCTCTCCTATCTCTTCGGACTCCACGCACAACTTCCCACCACTGTCCTTGATTGGCTTTAATCTTACTCTCGTCAATCTTTTATCCCTGATATACCTATAGAAAGCTTTAAGGGTTTCCTTGAATCTACCTCCCAATGACTTTCCATGTCCCCTCCTGGTCCTTCTCAGCTCTCTCTTTAGGTCTTTCCTGACTAACCTGTAACCCTCAAGTGCCCTGAGTCTTCACATCTCATCCTAACATAAACCTCCTTCTTCCTCTTGAGAAGAGATTCAACTTCTTTAATAAACCACGGCTCCCTCATTCAACCACCTCCTTGCTGCCTGACAGATACATACTTATCCAGGACACGCAGTAGCTGGTCCTTGAATAAGCTCTATATTTCAACTGTGTCCATCCCCTGCAGTTTCCTTCCCCGTCCTATGCATCCTAAATCTTGGTTAATCGCATCATAATTGCCTTTCCCTCAGCTATAACTCTTGCCCTGTGGTATATACCTATCCCTTTCCCATCACTAAAGTAAACATAACCAAATTGTGGTCACTATCACCAAAGTGCTCACCTACCTCCAAATCTAACACCTGGCCGGGTTCATTACCCGGTACCAAATCCAAATCTAATGTGACCTCGCTCCTTGTTGGCCTGTCTACATACTGTGTCACACTGGACAAAAACACACCCCTCTAAAGTACTCGAACTATAGTTTTTTTTCAATCAATATTAGGAAAGTTAACCCCCCATAACAACTACCCTGTCTCTCTCACTCCTATCCAGAATTATCTTTGCTATCCTTTCCTCTCCATCTCTGGAACTATTCAGAGGCCTATAGAAAACTCCCAACAGGGTGACCTCCCCTTTCCTGTTTCTAACCTCAGCCCATACTACCTCACTAGGCAAGTCCTCAAATGTCCTTTCTACCACCATAATACTGTCCTTGACTAACAATGCTACACCTCACTCTCCTTTGCCATCTTCTCTGTTCTTACTGAAACATCTAAACCCCGGAACCTGCAACAGCCATTCCTGTCCCTGCTCTCTCCATGTCTCCGAAATGGCCACAACATTGAAGTCCCAGGTACCAACCCACGCTGCAGGTTCACCCACCTTATTCCGGATGCTCCTGGTGTTGAAGTAGACACACTTCACACCACACTCCTGCTTGCTGGTGAACTCTTGTGACCTTGAAGCCTTATTTCTGACCCCACTACTCTCGACCCCCTGTACACTGGAGCTACAATTCTGGTTCCCATCCCCCTGCTGAATTAGTTTAAACCCTCCTGAAGAGCATTCGCAAACTTTCCTTCCCCCCTCCCTTCCCCCCCAACCCCAACCCCCCCCCCCCAGGATATTGGTACCCTCTGGTTCAGGTGTAGACCATCCTTTTTGTAGAGGTCCCACCATCCCCAGAGACAGCCCCAATTATCCAGGAATCCAAAACCCTCCCTCCTGCACCATCCCTGTAGCCACGTGTTCAACTCCTCTCTCTCCCTATTCCTCATCTCGCTAGCACATGGCACAGGCAACAAACCAGGGATAACAGAGCTACAGAGATAACAATTCTAGCTCTAAGCTTCCATCCTAGCTCCCTGAATTTTTGCCTTCAACCCATCTCTCTTCCTTCCTATGTCGCTGGTCCCGATGTGGACCAGAACTTGGGGCTGCTCCCCCTCCCCCTCACGAGTCCCGAAAACACGATCAGAGACATCATGAACCCTGGCACCTGAGAGGCAACACACCAACCTTGAGTCTCTCTTGTCCCCACAGAACCTCCTATCTGTCCCCCTAACTATGGAGTCCCCAATGACTAATGCTCTGCTCCTCTTCCCCCTTCCCTACTGAACAACAGGGACAGACTCTGTGCCAGAGCCCTGTACCCCACTGCTTTCCCCCAGTAAGTCATCCCCACCAACAGTATTCAAAATGGCATACTTACTGTTGAGGGGACCATCCAC
Source organism: Hemiscyllium ocellatum (assembly GCF_020745735.1). NCBI lineage: Eukaryota > Metazoa > Chordata > Chondrichthyes > Orectolobiformes > Hemiscylliidae > Hemiscyllium > Hemiscyllium ocellatum. The sequence continues at coordinate 115,414,423 of NC_083409.1, read as the reverse complement.
AGGGGATCCCTGCACTGCCTGCCGGTTCCCTTTCTGTCCCCTGACTGTAACCCATTTACCTTTTTCTTGTACCTTAGGAGTGACTACCCCCCTGTAACTCCTCTTAATAACCCCCTCCACCTCCCGAATGATCTGAAGTTCACCCAGCTCCAGCTCCAGTTCCCTAATGCGGTTCCCACGGAGCTGGAGTTGGGTGCACTTCCCACAGATACAGTCAGCAGGAACCTTGTGGTGACCCTTACCTCCCACATCCTGCAGGAGGAACATTCAACTGGCCTAACCTCCATTCCCACAAATTTTAAACTCCCAATGAGAATATTGAAAAAACACTAGTAACCTTACCAAATCGGCGCACAGAACCTTTTGTTTTGGTGAGAGGAGGAGGATGGGTGGGAGACACTAAGTAAGTAGTGTTTCAGGTAAAGCAACCATCCAAACAAATCCCGTCATTTACTCAGCCGTCCCATGCCTGCTCCTGCTCAGCGTGTGCTCCACCTAAACACCAGCTCAGTTTTTAATTGGATTTACTTACCTTCCCAGCTCTCCCACTGCTCTCGCTCCAAAAATGTTCTATTTTCTATATGCTTTCTGTACAGTCTCTATATGTTGTCATATATTTAATCATATACTTTCCATACACTCCCTATACATTGAATACATAGCAATCACATACTTTTTGTACACCTGCTATATGTTCCTATATAGTCAATCATATACTTCTACATATTCCTCAGATGGACATAAAAATTCCAACTATACCACTTGAAGATGATGACAAAAATAAGATGTTGCCCTCATTCCAATCACATTAAAGCATTGACAGACTGTTTACAGAGACACTCTGTCCCTCTCACTCATACACTCTCTCTGATGTACACTGTCCCCCTCTCTCTCCCTCTCTCACTCACATCCCAGCAGTGTAAGCCATTCACTTTGCCCTCCTTCCACCCCTCTCCCCCTCATGTCCTCCCCTCTCCCAATCTCAGTCCACTCCTTCTCCTTCCCACCCTCCTCGGTCATTCACTCACCTCAATGTTAATAAAAATGACTGCCATTTCTCCAGCCGTTAAAACCCGTCTCAATGGGCAGATAAAATGCTGAAACATAAAGGGGACAGTTCGGATTTAATGCCAGGGTCAATTTCCTGAATCCCTCAGTGCTCCCGGAGTGAAGTGTGAAGTCAGCACTCGATTGGGATCACATCTATTCCCGGATTGTGAGAACTGGAATCTGGAATGTTTGGACATTACTGGATTATAAAGGATTGATCACGCAGAGTTGGAAATTCTGAAGATTGAAGGTGGTCACTGTCCTTTTGCAAAAACATACCCTGCGCCTGAAAAGCTGTGTCCAGCTGCTTTATCGAGAGGGAGAGGGGGGTAAGGGCAGCGCTTTACCCCTTTGATTAATGAGCAAACAGACCTGGAAAATCCCTCATGGATCTATCATGCTGCTCTTCATTGGCAGCAGCCTCTGGGCTGACGTACGGGGTGTGTCTTTAGGACACAGCTACTGGAGAGGCTCACAAACACCAACAGTCCCCCCCCCCCCACCTTCAGTCTGCGAGAGTCAGAGCTTGGAGCTGGCCTGATAACGTTTCAAACATCCTCACTCTAAACCACTTGTCAGCTGAACCTGAAATCTAATCACAAGATTCCCCAATATTCAGTGAGGGGCAGTGATCACAGCTCACTGACAGTATCCCAAACACAGGACTGTGAGGGGTCAAAGTGGAGAGAGTGTGGGAGAAACTCAGCAGGTCTGGCAGCATCTGAGGAGCAAGAAATCATAGAATCATACAATCCCTGTAGTGTGCTGAAAATGTGTTGCTGGTTAAAGCACAGCAGGTTAGGCAGCATCCAAGGAACAGGAAATTCGACGTTTCGGGCCAGAGCCTGAAACGTCGAATTTCCTGTTCCTTGGATGCTGCCTGACCTGCTGTGCTTTAACCAGCAACACATTTTCAGCTCTGATCTCCAGCATCTGCAGACCTCACTTTTTAATCCCTGTAGTGTGGCCTATCAAGTTCACACTGACCCTCTGAAGGGCAGCCGACCCAGACCTACCCCGTCCCTGCATCGCTGCACTTCCTACAGCCAATCCACCCTGACCTGCACATCTTTGGACAGTGGGAGGAAACCGGAGCACCCAGAGGAAACCCACGCAGACACGGGGAGAACGTGCAAACTCCACACAGACAGTCACCCCAGGCTGGAATTGAACCTGGGCCCCTGGCACTGTGAGGCAGCAGTGCTAACCACTGAGCCACTGTACCACCAGGCCTGGGTTTGAGGAAGGGTCCATCTGTCTGTGCTGGCAATGTGTGTGTGTAGAGAGGAACATTCCCAGTCCCCTGAGATTCTCCATCAGATTTCTCTTGGCCTGTATCCGATGCAAAACATTAACTCTGTTTCTCCCCCACAGATGCTGCCAGACCTGCTGAGTTCCTCCAGCATTCCCTGTGTTTGTTTCATATTTCCAGCGGCTGCAGGTTTTTGCCGGTGTGTGGGAAGGGCTAGCATTTGCTGTTGTCTGAATTCGCACCATGGACCTGCAGTGATGTTGCTTATTTCTTCACCTTTTTGCCTAACTCAGGCCCAGCCTAAGGAGCTGTGTGTATAACCTGGTGGGTGGGTGTCTGTGCGTGTGTATATGTGTGTGCTCACTGTTTGGGGTGAAGGCAGATGAATTTCAATTGAAACGTCAGTTTCCAGGTTGTGATTTAGTTGAAGATGAATTTGCCGGTAACTCCGGTGTTAGGGAAGAGCACGGGGGCAGCAGCTGCAGGGAACCACACTGCCATTTCCTTCCCAGTAAATACCTTCTCAATCGACTCGAGCGTTGCTGTGTATTTCTCCTCCGTCTGTCTGATCTCCAGGAGACAGCAGCTCCGGACATCTGTCTCAACCTGTTTCTGCACAAACAGAGAGCCTCATTCACACAATAAAAACCTGCATTCATATAGTACCATTAAAACGGCAAAACATGTACTTTGCTGTAGCATTATCAGAAACAAGAAAACACTGAGCTCAAAAAGACAGACACAAGGTGCCAGAGAGAGGTCTGACTGAACACTCAACGGGGGAGAGGGACAGAGTGTGTGAGAGAGAGGAGGAGAGAGAGAGATAGGTAGATAGACAGAGAAAGAGAGGATGTGTATGTGACGGGGTGGGGTGTGTGGGGTGAGGGGGGGGGAGAGACACACAGAGAGAGAGAGAGAGAGAGACAGACAGACAGAAAAATAGAGAGAGAGAGAGAGAATGTGTATGTGTGTGCAGGATAGACAGTGAGACTGCGTCTGAAGAAATAAATTGAGAAAGCTCAGAACAACAGAATTGCAGGAGGTGACAGAGATAGGGAGGGGGTGTAGGGGCTGGAGAAGGTGACAGTGATAGGGAGGGGGTGTAGGGGCTGGAGAAGGTGACAGTGATAGGGAGGGGGTGTAGGGGCTGGAATGGGGTGACAGAGATAGGGAGAGGTGTAGGGGCTGGAGGGGGTGACAGAGATAGGGAGGGGGTGTAGGGGCTGGATGGGGTTACAGAGATAGGGAGGGGGTGTAGTGGCTGGAGGGGGTTTATAAAGATAGGGAGGGATCACTTCCATCCAGAAGCACAAGGAACCCTACCACCTTCAAGTTCCCCTCCAAGTCACTCACCATCCTGACTTGGAAATATATTGCCGTTCCTCAGGGTCACAGACAATGAGGAAGGAGGAGCCTCAGTCTGTTAATTGAACAGCAGGAGACAGTCCCAGAAACCCACAGCATGGCAGGAGGCCATTTTGGTCATTGGTACTGGGCTTGTTCTTCCAAAGACCTCTGCATTGGAAAGCACTGCCTTCCTTCCCCACAGCCCTGTACCCCGTGATGTCCTATTCCGTCCATTACTCCCACCTCCCGTTCCCATGTGAAAGTTCTGATTGAACGGGAGGTGGGAGCAGATTCAGGCAGCACCTTCCAGATCCCAACACCTCACTGTGTAAAACAATCCCCCTCCCCTCCTCCCGCAGCTTCTCCCCGATTCCCTTCCATCCCCCTCCCTCTGCTCCCTCACCCTCCTGCCCCTGGAAACACTCTCTCCTGATTTACTCCATCAAACTCTCTCCATGGTTTTGAACACCTCGGTTAAACCCCCCGGAACCTTCTCTGCTCTAAGGAGAACAATCCCAGTTTCTCGAAGAGTGAAGAGGAAGATTGAGACAGGGTTCTTACTGGGGCCTGGACTGCTTCAATTTTCATCAGATCTTCATAAACCTCGTCACCTTCATCATCGCCATAAACACAGTCATAAAGATCCTCATCATCGTCAACGCTGGCCTCACTGAGGAAACAAAGAGTCAGGGAGTGAGGGGGAGTGAGAGACGGAGTGAGGCGGGGGGTGTGACGGGGTGTAAGGGAGAGTCACGGGGAGCAACAGGGGTGAGGGGAGACTGCATCATTGAACCCAATACAGTGTCAGATCAAACACTCAAAATCCCAAAACCCTGCCCAGCCAAGAAATGCCTGGGAGGAATTAACATGTCCACAGGATCATCACAAAGCAAATTAAAAGCCCACCTTCAAGGTTAAGTCTTTATTTGGACACTATTAAGTATCTCTCATATCCATCAAACATTGCCTTGTGATCATCACAATTAACCGGAGAGGATATCTGTGAGGAAGGCATATGGTGTACTGGGCTTTATTGGCAGAGGAATTGAGTTCCGGAGTCCTGAGGTCATGTTGCAGTTGTATAAGACTCTGGTGCGGCCTCATCTGGAGTATTGTGTGCAGTTTTGGTCGCCATACTATAGGAAGGATGTGGAAGCTTTAGAACGAGTGCAGAGGAGGTTTACCAGGATGTTGCCTGGAATGGTAGGAAAATCTTATGAGGAAAGGCTGAGGCACTTGGGGCTGTTCTCATTGGAGAAGAGAAGGTTTAGGGGAGATCTGATAGAAGTGTATAAGATGATTAGGGGTTTAGATAGGGTAGATACTAAGAACCTTTTACCGCTAATGGAGTCAGGGGTTACTAGGGGACATAGCTTTAAATTAAGGGGTGGTAGGTATAGGACAGATGTTAGGGGTAGATTCTTCACACAGCGGGTTGTGAGTTCATGGAATGCCCTGCCCGTATCAGTGGTGAACTCTCCTTCTTTATGGTCATTTAAGCGGGCATTGGATAGGCATTTGGAAGTTATTGGGCTAGTATAGGTTAGGTAGGATTCGGTCGGCGCAACATCGAGGGCCGAAGGGCCTGTACTGCGCTGTATCCTTCTATGTTCTATGTTCTATGATAAGGGTAATATCAATCTGAAATGTCAGCACTCATCTCCTTCAGGGAAATACATTGCTATCCTTACCTGGTCTGGCCTACAAGTGACTCCAGACCCACAGCAATGTAGTTGAGTTGTAACTGCCCTCTGGGCAATTAGAGACGGGCAATAATTGCTGAACTAGCCAGTGATGCTCTCATCCCATTAGTGAATTTTTAAAAATTCTCTGACAGTGCAGCACTCCCTCAGCACTGACCTTCCGAAAGTGCGGCACTCCCTCAGCACTGACCCTCTGACAGTGCGGCACTCCCTCAGTACTGACCCTCTGACAGTGCGGCACTCCCTCAGCACTGACCCTCTGACAGTGCGGCACTCCCTCAGCACTGACCCTCTGACAGTGCGGCACTCCCTCAGCACTGACCCTCTGACAGTGCGGCACTCCCTCAGCACTGACCCTCTGACAGTGCGGCACTGCCTCAGCACTGACCCTCTGACAGTGCGGCACTGCCTCAGCATTGACCCTCTGACAGTGCGGCACTCCCTCAGCATTGACCCTCTGACAGTGGGGCACTCCCTCAGCACTGACCCTCTGACAGTGCGGCACTCCCTCAGCACTGACCCTCTAACAGTGCGGCACTCCCTCAGCACTGACCCTCTGACAGTGCGGCACTGCCTCAGCACTGACCCTCTGACAGTGCGGCACTGCCTCAGCATTGACCCTCTGACAGTGCGGCACTCCCTCAGCATTGACCCTCTGACAGTGCGGCACTCCCTCAGCATTGACCCTCTGACAGTGGGGCACTCCCTCAGCATTGACCCTCTGACAGTGGGGCACTCCCTCAGTACTGACCTTCTGACAGTGCGGCACTCCCTCAGCACTGACCCTCTGACAGTGTGGCACTCCCTCAGTACTGACCCTCTGACAGTGTGGCACTCCCTCAGTACTGCCTCCACAGGTTCCTGTCCCAGAATTCTACAGGGCTCCCCTCCCCACCCCTTCCCAAATGATATTTCTCCTCCTCTCAGCCTGTAACGTCCTATCCTATATCCTGGGAATGTGTTCCTTGATCTGACCTCCCCTATCACGGACATTCCCTGTCTCTCTATCCAGTCAGACCACCCTGTTAGAACGGCACATGTTGTATTCAGATAGCCCTCGGTCTTCTGAACTCCAGTCAAACCAGTCTCTGCTCAGGATGTCCTCCCAGCCCCGGTGTTAGCCCAATGACCCTCCACTGCACTCCTTTTCCTGCTCAGTAGAACCTTCCTTAGGTGAAGGGTCCAACCTGCTCTCAGTCCCACAGTTTACCCGTGTAACGATGGGAGGGGTATCTTGGTCATCTTTGGAAAAATCACCAATTCCACACAACAATCCTCATGTCCAAGGTTTTCACGTTGTTGACCGAATGGGTATAATTTAGCTAGTCACTGGTTAGTCACCGGTTCAAAAGTGCAGCCTCAGGAATCTTTCTACTTACTCGATCAGGTCTGCCAGGCTCTTGTAAATGTCCTCATCGTCCACAGCTTGCTCAGTGGGAAACGGCCTGAAAGAGAACACAGACAGAGTGACCATCACTGCGGGTATGGCAGGGACTGAGCCTGGTGAGAATCTCAGGCAGCAATGGACAATGTGGGGTATGTTTGGGAACAGAGTGTGTGTGAATAAGCTCAGCATTCTCGAGATGATTGGATCCAGGCAGGGACTGTTTCTCACTATGGAACTGCACGGTCGCGGGTGGGTGGGGGGTCCCAGTGAGGAGGGAGAGGTTTAAGATTTCAGATGAGATGCGGGGGAAACTTGCTGCCTGTGAAACATCGAATCACAGACTGGGTACAGCATAGGAGGAACCATACAGCCCGACATGTCTGTGCTGATGTTGGAAATGGCAACTTTGAATAATAGCAGCATGGTGGCTCAGTGGTTAGCACTGCTGCCTCACAGCGCCAGGGACGCAGGTTCGATTCCACCCTCAGGTGACTGACTGTGTGGAGTTTGCACATTCTCCCTGTGTCTGCGTGGGTTTCCTCCGGGTGCTCCGGTTTCCTCCCACAGTCCAAAAATGTGCAGGTCAGGTGGATTGGCCATGCTACGTTGCCCATAGTGTCCAGGGATATGTTGGTTAAGTGCATTAGTCTTGGGAAATACAGGTCGATAGAGAATGAGGAATGGGTCTGGGTGGGATACTCTTTGGAGGGTCAGTGTGGACTTGTTGGGCCAAATGGCCTGTTTCCCCATTGTAGGGAATCTATGGTATTCTAAATTGGATGGGCATTTGAACAAAGTAAGTTGGAAAGGTTACAGGGGATCCTCCAGAAAGGGCTGGAATGGATCCGATTGGCCAAATGGCCTCAATTTGCCCCATACATGTCCCTGCTTTCTAGGAATAAGGGCTGTATAAGTAGGAGAGGAGTCTGAACAGAGTCAAGGAGGAGACAATATTCGTAATGGTGAAGGATTGAGATTCAGGGAGACAATAACAAACTGAACAACACAAACACCAAAGACACCACAAGGTGAAATGTCTCTTACATAATGACTGTTAAAATAGCAGATTGCTTATGTAACATGAAGGATGTACTCACTCAGAAACTGGCTTTAATTTGCTTCTCCAATCGCTGTTTCCTAGTAACCAGCTCCATTCCTCTCCCTAGTGACAGACTGAGAATACACTTTGGTGGTGATGCTCCACCTCCTGTCACTGCACTGAAGGCACTTTCCAACCTCTTGCTATCCCCTCATTCCCATCCCTCCATCGCCAGGAGACGGCCCTCAGCTGCTTGGATTCTGAACTCAGGAATTTCCTTCCGAACCCCCTCCTCCCCCTTCAGTTATCTCTTCCAACTATCTCAACCTAATGGATGTGCTCCCAGATACATTGCAGCAACTCAGTAACAAATCATGTTCAGCGTTTCTCTCTAGCACCTTCACACATTGATGTTGAAGGTGTTATATAAATGCCAGTTGTTGTTGTCCACAAGCTAAATCAGGAGACAATGCTTTCAGGGCAGAAGCGTGGTGTACAAAGGGGCACGGATCAAAGGGAAGGGGTAATGCTCCAGGGTGGGGGAGGTGAGGGGGGTTTTGAAGATGACGATGTGTGTTCTAAAATCTAATGTCATTGGTCAGTGAACAAAGGGGCTAGTGAGGCTGGAGAGCCGGTCAGGACTTGGATTCTGAGCTTTGGACAGATTTTGCACTCCTTGGAACAGAGCAGGCAGCATCCTGAACATTGACTTCAGTGACAAAGCGTCAGTTAGACTCAAAACGTCAGCTCTTTTCTCTCCTTACAGATACTGCTGAGATTTTCCAGCATTTTCTCTTTGGATTTCAGATTCCAGCATCTGCAGTAATTTGCTTTTATTGACTTCAGTGACATGTTTTAACATAAATTCCTAAATCCAATGACAATGTGAGATTTCCAAACTTACCTTATACCTGTACTCTGTGCTATTGCAGTGTGGGAAAGACTTGACAGTGTGTCGATCACCTGTAACAAAGAGATATTATCATCAGTCAAGGAATCCGGTCTGGCACACAGAGGGGAGTGAGCAAGTGATTGACCTTTGTCCATGTGGAATTGACCAATCAGCCTTAAATCTGCCACAGGGACCATGCTGGAATCCACAGTACTCCATGTGTGATCTAACTAAGCTCCTATTTAATTGAAGTAAGACTTCACTGCTCCTATCCTCAAATCCTCATGATAAAGGCTAACATTCCATTAAGCTTCCTCAGAACCTGTTATAACTGCATGTTAGCCTTCAGTGACTTATTGTCAAGGATACCTCGGTTGTTCTATACAACTACACTTTCCAACCTCTTACCGTTTAAGGAAGACTCAGCACATCTGTTTCTCCAATCAAAGTGGATCACCTCACATTTTCCCACATTCTATTCCACCTGCCATGTTCTTGCCCAATCACTAAGCCTCTCCTAATCCTCCTAAAGCAGCTTTACATCTTCTCAACATAAATCCCAACTTAGTTTTTTAATTATTTACAAATTTGGACCCCACCTCCAAAACCTGGATATTTATTGTGAACAATTCATGGCCAAGTTGTACCCCATTGGTCACAGCCCACCAACGTGAGAAACACCCATTATTCCTCCCTACTGTCTACTTGCTGTCTGTTGGCCAATCATTAATCCATTGCTACTACATTACTTCCTATAGAACATAGAGCAATATAGCGCAGAACAGGCCCTTCGGCCCTCGATGTTGCACTGACCTGTGAACTAATCTAAGCCCATCCCCCTACACGATCCCATCATGATCCATGTGCTTATCCAAGGATTGTTTAAATCTCCCTAATGTGGCTGAGTTAACTACATTAGCAGGTAGGGCATTCCACACCCTTACCACTCTCTGAGTAAAGAACCTGCCTCTGACATCTGTCTTAAATCTATCACCCCTCAATTTGTAGTTATGCCCCTCGTACACGCTGACATCATCATCCTAGGAAAAAGACTTTCCCAGTCTACCCTATCTAATCCTCTGATTGTCTTGTATGTCTCCATCAAATCCCCTCTTAGCCTTCTTCTCTCCAATGAGAACAGGTTCAAGTCTCTCAGCCTTTCCGCATAAGACCCTCCCTCCAGACCAGGCAACATCCTGGTAAATCTCCTCTGCACCTTTTCCAATGCTTCCACATCCTTCCCAAAATATGGCGACCAGAACCATACAAAGTTAAAAATCACACAACACCAGGTTATAGTCCAACAGGTTCAATTGAAAGCAGTAGCTTTCGGAGCGACGCTCCTTCATCAGGTGATAGCGTCGGGCTCAATCCTAACACACAGAATTTATAGCAAAAGTTTACAGTGTGATGTAACTGAAGTTATACATTGAAAAATACCTTAATTGTCTATTAAGCCTTTCATTTGTTTGAATACCATAAATCACCAATCCTTTTTTTAAAAAGTTGTATTCTCAGGTTAGCTGTTAACAATGGTGTTAGCTAGGCAGGATGTTGAAGCTGTTAGCTCTGGCCTCTGTTACGCTCCCCTGCCACTCGCCGCACCCCACCCCCTCCCCTGCCGCAGCCGCCCCCACCCCCACGCCACGGCCCCCCTACACCCACCCCACCCCGCCGACGCCCCCGGCCCCACCCCACCCCCCATGCCCCCCGCCACCTCCCCCCAGCCGCCGCCCCGTCCCCACCCCCACGCCCCCAGTCGCCGCCCCCCCCGTCGCCGCCCCCCCATCCCACCCCTCCGCCGCCGCCCGCCCACCCCCCCACCCCCACCACCACCCCCCCCAGCCACCGCCCCCCTGCCCCCACCCCCACCACTCCCCTTCCCCACCACCCCGCCCCCTCCACCACCCGCCCCCCCACCCCCACCACCCCCCTCCCCCACCACCCCCCCCTCCCCACCCCCACCACTCCCCTCCCCCACCACCCCCCCTCCCCACAACCCCCCCCACACCCCAACTGCCCCCCCTCGCTCCCCCCACCCTCCCCCTCCCCCCAGGACCCCAGTCGACCCCATCACCATGCCCCACTCCCCTCTTCTCCCGGGTGTTCCGCCATCTCTAAAATATTAAAAATCACACAACACCAGGCTACAGTCCATATATTTGATAGTATCTGCTTCCAGAGCATTCTGAAAGCTGGTGCTTCCAAATAAACCTGTTGGACTGTAACCTGGCATTTTAAATTTATCCACCCCAGTCCAACATCAGCAACTTCTCATCTAAAATATTAGATTATCTGACATCCATAACTGAACGAACAGAAATATCCTCCAATTAAATATTGGGAAGACTGAAGCCACTTTCGGTCCCCATTCCAAACTCTGCTCCTGAGCAACGGGCACTATCCTTTTCTCCGGCAACGGGATGAGCAATACAAGATCCTCAATTCCATAACTGGTCAGTTGGACCTAGGTCTTTGCTTGAGTTAGATATTTTGATTTTTAGCGTGTTTGAGATATCTTATTTTACACAATAGATGGGGGTAAGCAAATGAAACTTGGTTTCCTTTTCAGTCTTTGTACAGTTCTGACATTAACTGCCCTCTCTCTGATCTGCTATAAAACTGTAACTTAAAAATTCAAAGGTTTATTACAGGGCAACTGAAAGTCACCTGGTACCAGTGTATTTCACAAAAGAACCAAAAGCAACATTTCCACATGTTACCTAACTCTGTGTAACGGTACCATTTGTAGACATTTGTGTTAAAGTTGTGCAATCAAATCACAAAACATCACACAGATCCTTTTGGCCTTTGTGTTACCTCATTCTCTCCAAATTAGCATTTTCCCAGGTAATATTCCGAAGAAATCTATGCAGTCTTTACAGAAACGTGAATGTAACATTTAATCCTGAGATGAACTTCTCATCTCATTTTTACCATCAATAACATCAGTTGATTCCATCTCCATTGGCTCCCATTAAAGTGGCCCAATGCTCTGGGAGATCTTGCCTGCAGCTCCCTATGGCCCCTTGGATTTGGAATTTTCTCCTTAACCATCTCTGACTTTCCCCCTGGTCAGACTCAGGAAAAAGGTTGTGGTTGTTGGAGGTCAGTCATCACAGCTCCAGGACATCTCTGCAAGAGTTCCTCAAGGTAATGCCCTAGGCTCAACCATCTTTAGGGCAGGACAGTGGCTCATAACACCAGGGACCTGGGTTCAATTCTAGCCTTGGACAACTGTCTGTGTGGAGCTTGCATATTCTCCCAGTGTCTAAAGATGCACAGGTTGGGGTGGATTAGCCATGCTAAATTGCCCCATAGTGTCCAGGGATCTGCAGGATGGGTTAGCCATTGAGAATTCAGGGTTACAGAGATACGGTTGTGGGTTGGGTCTGGGCAGGATGTTGTTCAAAGGGTTGGTGGGACTTGATGGACTGAATGGCCTGCTTCCACATGGTAGGGATTAGAAACGTAGAAGATAGGAGCAGGAGGAGACCATTCGGCCCTTCGAGCCTGCCCCACCATTCATCACCATTATGGCTGATCATCCGACTCAATAGCCTAATCCTGTTTCCTTCCCATAACCTCTGACCCCATTCGCCCCAAGTGCTATATGTAGCTGCCTCTTGAATACACTCAATGTTTTGGCATCAGCTACTTCCTGTGGTAATGCTTTCCACAGGATCACCACTCTGTGGGTGAAGAAATGTCTCCTCATCCCCATCCCAAATAGTCCACCCCAAATCCTCAGACTGTGATCCCTGGTTCTGGACACACCCACCATCAGAAACATCCTCCCTGCATCTATCCTGTCCAGTTCTGTTAAAATTGACCCACTCCCCCAACCTGTCCAGATCATGCTGAAGGATCTCTGCATCCTCATCATAGTTCACACTCCCACCCAACTTGGTATCTACTGTAAACTTTGAGATATTACATTTCGTTCCCTCATCCAAACCATGAATATATTTTGTGAATAGCTCGGGTCCCTGCACCCATCCCTGTGGCACCCCCACTAGTTACTGCCTGTAAATTTGAAAAGGACCCATTAATTCCTACTCTTTGTTTCCTCTCTGACAACCAGTTTTCTATCCATCTCAGTATACTTCCCCTAATCACATGTACGTTAATCGTGCACAATAAACTCTTATGTGGGACTTTGTCAAATGCTTTCTGAAAGTCCAAATACACGGCATCAACTGGGTTCCCCCTTGTCAACTCTATTAGTTACATCTTCATAAAATTCCAACAGATTTGTCAAGCATGATTTCCCCTTCACGAATCCATGCTATAAAGTCCTTGCTTTCTAAATGCTCTGATTCCGATTCTATCTTCAGTTGCTTCATCAATGACCTTCCCTCTATCAGAAGGTCAGGAGTGGGGATGTTTGTCAATGATTGCACAATGCTCAGCATCATTTGCAACTTTTCAGATACTGAAAGAGTCCATATGTATATGGAGCAAGATCTGGACTATATATATATATATATGCTTGGACTAAAAAGTGGCAATTAACATTCATGCCACAAAAGTGCCATTAAAGATAGAATTAATCACCACCTCTTGACATTCATTGGTATTACTATGACCAAATCCCCCCACTATCAACATCCTAGGAGTTACCATTGACCAGAAACTCAACTGGACTCAGCACATAAACACAGTGGCTACAAGAGCAGGTCAGAGGTTAGGAACACTATGGGAGGTAATTCACCTTCTGACTCCCCAAAGCCTCTCCGCCATCTACAGCAGCACAAGTCAGGAGTGTGATGGAAAATTCCCCACTTGTCCCGGATGGGGGCAGCTCCAACAACACTCAGGAAACTCGACAGACAGAAGTGGAAAGGTGGCCTGAAGAAGGGCATCATTTTCTGAATACAGCAAAACGGGACAAATGTTTTATCAGGCTGGCAAAATAGAGCATGACAGTGAAATAGCAACAAACTTGGAAACTGACCATAAAAGCTTCTGTAAATATTTGGGAAGAGAAAAAATCAGTAAAGATATATGTAGGTCCCCTGGATTCAGGGACCAGGGGAATTAAAATGAAGAATAAAAAACTGGTAGAAGAATTGAACCTAGACTTTGGGTCAGTCACCACAGAGCAGAACATCAGAGAGCTCAGGGCTTACCGAGAGGGAGGAATCAAAGGAGATTAGTTTTGTCAGAAAATGGTGCTGGAGAAATTAACAGATGTTACTAGACAAGTTGATGAGGGTCGAGCTGTGGATGTGGTGTATATGGACTTCAGCAAGGCATTTGATAAGGTTCCCCATGGAAGGCTCATTCAGAAGGTCATGAGGAATGGGGTACAGGGGAACTTAGCTGTCTGGATACAGAATTGGCTGGCCAACAGAAGACAGCGAGTGGTAGTAGAAGGAAAATATTCTGCCTGGAAGTCTGTGGTGAGTGGTGTTCCAGAGGGCTCTGTCCTTGGGCCTCTACTGTTTGTAATTTTTATTAATGACTTGGATGAGGGGGTTGAAGGATGGGTCAGCAAGTTTGCAGACGACACAAAGGTTGGAGGTATCGTTGACAGTATAGAGGGCTGTTGTAGGCTGCAGCAGGACATTGACAGGATGCAGAGATGGGCTGAGAGGTGGCAGATGGAGTTCAACCTGGATAAATGCGAGGTGATGCATGTTGGAAGGTCGAATTTGAAAGCTGAGTACAGGATTAAGGATAAGATTCTTGGCAGTGTGGAGGAACAGAGGGATCTTGGTGTGCAGGTACAATAGATCCATTAAAATGGCCACACAAGTGGACAGGGTTGTTAAGAAAGCATATGGTGTTTTGGCTTTCATTAACAGGGAGATTCAGTTTGAGAGCCGTGAGATCTTGTTGCAGCTCTATAAAACTTTGGTTAGACCGCACTTGGAATACTGTGTCCAGTTCTGGTCGCCCTATTATAGGAAAGATTTGGATGCTTTGGAGAGGGATCAGAGGAGGTTTACCAGGATGCTGCCTGGACTGGAGGGCTTATCTTATGGGGAGAGGTTGACTGAGCTCGGACTTTTTTCATTGGAGAAAAGGAGGAGGAGAGGGGACCTAATTGAGGGATACAAGATAATGAGAGGCATAGATAGAGTCGATAGCCAGAGACTATTTCCCAGGGCAGAAATGACTAACACGAGGGGTCATAGTTTTAAGCTGGTTGGAGGAAAGTATAGAGGGGATGTCAGAGGCGGGTTCTTTACACAGAGAGTTGTGACAGCATGGAAGTGAGGTCATTGGGGATATTTAAGAGACTGCTGGACATGCATATGGTCACAGAAACTTGAGGGTTCGTACATTAAGTTGACCTCACATGAGGATCAGTGGTCAGCACAACATCGTGGGCTGAAGGGCCTGGTCTGTGCTGTACTGTTCTATGTTCTAAAAGCTGACAAATCCTCCAGAGTCTGATAATCTACATCCCAGAGTACCAAAGGAAATGGCCTTGGAAAGATTGGAAGCATTGGAAGTTGCCTTCCAAAATTCTGTAGACTGGAGCAGTTCCCACAATTGTGAACATAATCCCACTTTTCAAAAAGGGAGGGAGACAAAAACACAGAGAATTATAGACCAGTTAGCCCCACAAGAGCAGAATATTTGGAAAGCAGGATCGAACTGAATAAAGCCAGAATGGATTTGTGATACATAGACAATAGAGACCAGGCATAGGCCATTCAGCCCCCTCAAGCCTGTTCCATCATGCAACATGAACAGGGCTGACCATTCGACTCAATGCCCTGACCCTGTTTTCTCCCTATACCCTTTGATCACTTTAGCCCCAAAAACTACACCTAACCCCTTCTTGAAAACATTCAATATTTTGTCCGTTGCTACTTTCAGTGATAGTGACTCCCACAGGCTCACCACTTTTTCCTCATCTCAGTCCGAAATTACCTGTCCCTATCCTCAGACTGACCCGCTAGTTCTGGACTCCTAGTCCTGCGTTCACCTGTCTAGTCCAGCTAGAATTTTATAGGTTTCTATGACATCTCCCCGACTCATTCTTCTAAACGAAAGGTAAATCATACTGAACAAATTGACTGGAGAATTTTGAAGCCATAAGGAGTAGAATAGACAAGAGAAAGCCAATGGATGTGATATATTTGGATTTTGATAAAATGTCCCTCAGAAGGGGTTAGACAACAAAAACACAACACATGCAATGGGGATAACATGTTAGCATAGATCCAGAACTAATTGACAGACAGGAAACAGGTGGCAGGCAGTGACGAGTAGAGACGGCAGAGATCAGAGCTAGATCCTCCAGGGTTCACCATATTTATAAATTGTTAGAGTCAATGCTGAGAGATCAGATAAACTGTTACTTAGACAGTCATTGGACTACTCAGGGATAGAACAAAGAACAAAGAAAATTTACAGCCCAGGAACAGGCCCTTCGGCCCTCCAAGCCTGAGCCGATCCAAATGTACTGTCTAAACCTGTTGGTCAATTCCTAAGCATCTGTATCCCTCTGCTCCTCACCTACTCATGCATCTGTCCAGACGCATCTTAAGTGAATCTACCATGCCTGCCTCTACCACCTCTGCTGGCAACGCTTTCCAGACACCCACCACCCTCTGTGTGAAGTACCTGCCGCGTGTATCCCCCTTAAACTTTCCACCTCTCACCTTGAAAGCATGACCTCTCGTTATGGAATCCTTCACCCTGGGGAAACAGCTTATCTCTATCCACCCTGTCTATACCCTTATGATTTTGTAAACCTCAATCAGGTCCCCCCTCAATCTCCTTTATTCTAATGAAAACAATCCTAACCTACTCAACCTCCCTTCATAGCTAGCACCTTCCATTCCAGGAAACATCCTCGTAAACCTTCTCTGCACTTAGTCAATATGGCTTTGCTAAGGGAAGGTCATGCCATCCACCAGTTTCACCTCAGAGGTTAGTGAGTTTTTGGAGTTTTCTACCACCAAGGCTGTGGAAGCCAAGAAAAATATTGAGCAATTTCTTTGATTTTAGAGAGATGAAGGTAGAGAGCACAAATATAGCACTGAGGTGTCGCATCGGCCATGATCAGACTTAATGACAGAACGGGATCAAAGAGACAGATGGCCTAACCCTTTTCCTAGTTTCTACATTTGACACATCAAGGATAAACCATCCTGCTGAATTAATACCATATCCCCCAACATCCCCTCCCTCCATCACCCACACTCAGTAGCAGCAGTGTGTACTATCCACAAGGTGCTCTGCAACAAATATCCTCAGACAGCACCTTCCAAACCCAGGATCACTTCCATCTAGAAGGACAAGGGCAGCAGATACATGGGAACACCACTCCACTGCAAGTTGCCCTCCAAGCTCCTCTCATTCTTGACTTGGAAATATACTGCTGTGCCTTCACTGTCGCTGGGTCTACATTCTGGTATTTGGGATCCCCCTCAGGTCATTGTGGGTCTACAGTCATGGACTGCAGTGGTTCAAGAAGGCAGCTCACTCCCACCTTCTTAAGGGGCTAGTTAGGGACGGGGCGATAACTGCAGGGCCCAGACAGTGATGCCCCATATCCAATGTCTTAACAAATAAATCCTCGGCTCCTTTAAGATTCAGGTGAATATTTACACTTCAAAACAAAACTGCCATTTTCACAATATTTCCCAAAGTGGAGGACTGCCAAGTTCATTCAGACATTTCCCTTCAAATCCGTTTGGAATGTTTATTGTTAGTAAAGGAGGTGTTTCTGTGCGGGTTATTGCTGCTGAGAGAGAGCGAGCGCAAGGCCCTGTCAATTGTCAGGAAAACCCATCCAGTTCACTAGTGTCCTTCAGGGAATGAAACTGCCACCCTTACCTGGGTCTGTCCTACATGTGACTCCAGACCCATAGCCATGTGGTTGACTCCTAACTGCTCTCTGGGCAATTAGGGATGGGCAATAAATACTGGCCTAGCCAGCATTGTACTCTCCCGTGAACGAAGCAAAAAAAAGTGAGGAGATGAGAGAATGAGAATACTGCATTATGAGAGGGTCAGCTCTGTCGGAGGGTCAGATTACTGAGGGAGTGCTGCACTGTCGGAGGGTCAGTACTGAGGGAGTGCTACACTGTCAGAGGGTCAGTACTGAGGGAGTGCTACACTGTCAGAGGGTCAGTGCTGAGGGAGTGCTGCACTGTCAGAGGGTCAGTACTGAGGGAGTGCTACACTGTCAGAGGGTCAGTACTGAGGGAGTGCCGCACTGTCAGAGGGTCAGTGTTGAGGGAGTGCCGCACTGTCAGAGGGTCAGTGTTGAGGGAGTGCCGCACTGTCAGAGGGTCAGTGCTGAGGGAGTGCCACACTGTCAGAGGGTCAGTGCTGAGGGAGTGCCGCACTGTCAGAGGGTCAGTGCTGAGGGAGTGCCGCACTGTCAGAGGGTCAGTGCTGAGGGAGTGCCGCACTGTCGGAGGGTCAGTGCTGAGGGAGTGCCGCACTGTCGGAGGGTCAGTACTGAGGGAGTGCCGCACTGTCGGAGGGTCAGTACTGTTTTTGCTCTACTGCACCATTTGTACACTTTCAAATGCTTGATAGTCTGTGAAAATGTTGGGATTTTCGAGGCCCTGCCTGGTGTTATGGAAATGCAGAGCCTGAAACATTCAGCAACATTTCCCAAACCTCATGGAATAAGTTTTTTTCAGAAGCCTGGAGACTGAACGGAACCCCCACCCTTTCCTATTTCTGGTCTGACACCATACTCAGTGTGAGATGGAGAATGTTGATACAATCTCCTCTGACTGTCCCACTGACTTCCACTTTCCAAACCGTTATTATTACATCAGCCATTCACTCTCCGGAGAGCCCAGCTCTCAGAAATACTTCACCCATGTTCACTGACCTTGCAATCCCACCCTCAGCTCAGCTCAAAGAAAAAAGCCCCGGATACCTTCCAAAACTAACCCCCTCACCCTGGTGCCTGGCCAGGCGGAGCCCTCGCTTCCTCACCCACAATACTGCCCCCCCTGGGGTCCCTCTGTAACGGAGCCTCCCTCTGCACCCTGGGGTCCCTCTGACACTGAGTCCTTCCCACCCCTACCCCTACCATCCCTGTGTAACTGGGCCCTCCCCTGGTGCTCCCGCCCAGGGAACCATTGGAAAACAGGATCAGGAGGAAATTGCAGTCCAGGGGGAACGTTCTCATTCATTTAGTTTCTGATCTGACCCTGATCCAGCCACTCCCAGCCTAAGGAAATAGATTCTCCCTATTGACCCAATCAAATCCGATAATAATCTGAAACATTTCAATTCCATCACACTCGAATCTTTTAATACTCCACTGAGTCTGAGTCCACTCCTTGGAATCTCCTCCTTTTTGCCAACTCCCACGTGATAGAGAGACTGGCCTGAGCGGCTGTTTGGCTGGAGGGGGTTGTGTGTTGTGTGGGATAGTCCTGCTCATTGAGGAGCTGGATTGCTGTGACATTTTGCCGAATTATATCTGGGAATTGTTCACCAGCGGAAATCTCCATGGGAAGTAAACAGATCCAGACTACTGTGGCTGTGGAATGAAACACAGGATTCGATATAATTCATTTAATAATCAGTTTTAACAGAAAGGGTTCTCATGGAAAAGGGCAGAGGTTAGTCTCAACTATGACATGAAGCATAAACACATACAATTCTGATGGCTTTGTTAGGGTGTTTGAGAGTTACAAGTTAGCCAGGAAGGATCTAAAGAGAGAGCGCAGAAGAGGCAGGAGGGGACATGGGAAATGGTTGACGGGTAGGATCAAGGAAAACCCCAAGGTTTTCTACAGGGATATCAGGAATAAAAGAATGATGAGAGTAACATTAGGGTCAATCAAGGACAGTACTGGGAAGTTGTGCGTGGAGTCTGAGGAGATGGGGGAAGCGCTAAATAAATATTTTTCGTCAGTATTCACACTGGAAAAAGACAATGTTATCAAGGAGAATACTGAGATCCAGGCTACTAGACTAGACGGGATTGAGGTTCACAAGGAGGAGGTGTTAGCAATTCTGAAAAGTGTGAAAATAGATAAGTCCCCCGGGCCGGATTGGATTTACCCAAGGATTCTCTGGGAAGCCAGGGAGGAGATTGTAGAGCTTTTGGCTTTAATCTTTATGTTGTCATTGTTTACAGGAATAGTGCCAGAAGGCTGGAGGATAGCAAATGTTGTCCCCTTGTTCAATAAGGAGAGTAGAGACAACCCTGGTAATTACAGACCAGTGAGCCTTACTTCGGTTATGGGTAAGGTGTTGGAAAAGGTTATAAGAGATAGGGTTTATAATCATCTCGAGAGGAATAGTTTGGTTAGCGATAGTCAACACAGTTTTGTGAAGGGTAGGTGGTGCCTAACAAACCTTACTGAGTTCTTTGAGAAGGTGACCAAACAGGTGGATGAGGGTAAAGTGGTTGATGTGGTGTACATGGATTTCAGTAAGGCGTTTGATAAGGTTCCCCATGATAGACTAGAGAGTCATGGTCATAGAGTCATAGAGATGTACAGCATGGAAACAGACCCTTCGGTCCAACCTGTCCATGCCGACCAGATATCCCAACCCAATCTAGTCCCACCTGCCAGCACCCGGCCCATATCCCTCCAAACCCTTCCTATTCATATCCCCATCCAGATGCCTCTTAAATGTTGCAATTGTACCAGCCTCCACCACTTCCTCTGGCAGCTCATTCCATACACGTACCACCCTCTGCGTGAAAAAGTTGCCCCTTAGGTGTCTTTTATATCTTTCCCCTCTCACCTTAAACCTATGCCCTCTAGTTCTGGACTCCCCGATCCCAGGGAAAAGACTTTGTCTATTTGTCCTATCCATACCCCTCCTAATTTTGTAAACTTCTATAAGGTCACCCCTCAGCCTCCGACACTCCAGGGAAAACAGCCCCAGCCTGTTCAGCCTCTCCCTGTAGCTCAGATCCTCCAACCCTGGCAACATCCTTGTAAATCTTTTCTGAACCCTTTCAAATTTCACAACATCTTTCCGATAGGAAGGCGACCAGAATTGCACACAATATTCCAACAGTGGTCTAACCAATGTCCTGTACAGCTGCAACATGACCTCCCAACTCCTGTACTCAATACTCTGACCAATAAAGGAAAGTATACCAAATGCCTTCTTCACTATCCTATCTACCTGTGACTCCAGTTTCAAGGAGCTATGAGCCTGCACTCCAAGGTCTCTTTGTTCAGCAACACTCCCTAGGACCTTACCATTAAGTGTATAAGTCCTGCTAAGATTTGCTTTCCCAAAATGCAGCACCTTGCATTTATCTGAATTAAACTCCATCTGCCACTTCTCAGCCCATTGGCCCATCTGGTCAAGATCCTGTTGTAATCTGAGGTAACCCTCTTCGCTGTCCACTACACCTCCAATTTTGGTGTCATCTGCAAACTTACTAACTGTCCCTCTTATGCTTACATCCAAATCATTCATATAAATGACAAAAAGTAGAGGACCCAGCACCGATCCTTGTGGCACTCCACTGGTCACAGGCCTCCAGTCTGAAAAACAACCTTCCACCACCACCCTCTGTCTTCTACCTTTGAGCCAGTTCTGTATCCAAATGGCTAATTCTCCCTGTATTCCATGAGATCTAACCTTGCTAATCAGTCTCCCATGGGGAACCTGTCAAACGCCTTACTGAAGTCCATGTAGATCACATCTACCTCACTGCCCTCATCAATCTTCTTTGTTACTTCTTCAAAAAGCTCAATTAAGTTTGTGAGACACAATTTCCCACACACAAAGCCATGTTGACTATCCTGAATCAGTCCTTGCCTTTCCAAATACATGTACATCCTGTCCCTCAGGATTCCCTCCAACATCTTGCCCACCACCGAGGTCAGGCTCACTGGTCTATAGTTCCCTGGCTTGTCTTTACCACCCTTCTTAAACAGTGGCACCATGTTTGCCAACCTCCAGTCTTCCAGCACCTCACCTGTGACTATCGATGATGCAAATATCTCAGCAAGAGGCCCAGCAATCACTTCTCTAGCTTCCCACAGAGTTCTCGGGTACATCTGATCAGGTCCCGGGGATTTATCCACCTTTAACTATTTCATGACATCCAGCACTTCCTCCTCTGTAATCTGGACATTTTGCAAGATGTCACCATCTATTTCCTTACTGTCTATATCTTCCATAACCTTTTCCACAGTAAATACTGATGCAAAATATTCATTTAGTATCTCCCCCATTTTCTGTGGCTCCACACAAAGGCCGCCTTGCTAGTTAACCTTTTGTCCTTAATATATTTGTAAAAACCCTTTGGATTCTCCTTAATTCTATTTGCCAAAGCTATCTCATGTCCCCTTTTTGCCCTCCTGATTTCCCTCATAAGTATACTCCTACTTTCTTTATACTCTTCTAAGGATTCACTCGATCTATCCTGTCTATACCTGACATATGCTTCCTTCTTTTTCTTAACCAAACCCTCAATTTCTTTAGTCATCCAGCATTCCCTATACCTCCCAGCCTTCCCTTTCACCCTGACAGGAATATACTTTCTCTGGATTCTCGTTATCTCATTTCTGAAGGCTTCCCATTTTCCAGCCGTCCATTTACCTGCGAACATCTGCCTCCAATCAGCTTTTGAAAGTTCTTGCCTAATACCATCAAAATTGGCCTTCTCCAATATAGAACTTCAACTTTTAGATCTGGTCTATCCTTTTCCATCACTATTTTAAATCCAATAGAATTATGGTCGCTCGCCCCAAAGTGCTCCCCCACTGACACCTCAGTCACCTGCTGCACAAAATACAGAGACATGGGATTGAGGATACATTAGCAGTTTGGATCAGAAATTGGCGAGCTGAAAGAAGACAGAGGGTGGTGGTTTGAGGGAAATATTCATCCTGAAGTTCAGTTACCAGTGGGTAGCACAAGGATCTGTTTTGGGGGCCACTGCTGATGGCAGGTATTCAAATGAACGAGAGCGGATGACACTAAGGTCGGTGGAGCTAGTGCCGAAGGAAGTTGTCGGTTACAGAGGGACATGGGTAAGCTGCAGAACTGGGCTGAGAGATGGCAAATGGAGGTTAATGCTGAAAAGTGTGAGGTAATTCACTTTGGAAGGAGTAATAGGAATGCAGAGCACCGGGCTAATGATAAGATTCTTGGTAGTGTAGATGAGCAGGGAGGTCTCGGTGTCCATGTTCATAGATCCCTGAAAGTTGATAGTGTTGTTAAGAAGGCATACGGTGTGTTAGCTTTTATTAGTAGAGGGACTGAGTTTTGGAACCATGAGGTCCTGCTGCAGTTGAACAAAACTCTGGTGTGGCCGCTCGTGGTGTATTGGTGACTCGGCTTTATCTCGATGAATGCTGCAAGACCGGCTGAGTTTCTGTTGTGTACATTACCTTGAAGAAAGTTAAGTGCTTTGTGTACACAATGCTGCGACTCTGTCTGGCAATTAGTCTCCAGTCAGTCTGAGAGCTGCAGACTGAGATCAGGGAGAAATTGGTTTGCGCAATGTCAACTTCATAACTTATGATGTGTTTTACTGTTTTCAATAACCCACCCAGGATGCTATTCAATGCCTGATGAACAATGAATTTTATTGGACCATTATCGTTAATATGACATGGTGAGCAATGCCAGGAAGCTGATGCTGAGGGTCCTTGTCAAATGCTTTTGCAAAGTCCTATCATGCTCAGGCAGTGAGCATTTCCATCAACAATCAACCATAAGGTCATCAGTTTTAAAATGCATTAATACACAAGACAACTTTGTAAGTTGTCAGGTCAGAGAGGGTTGCCAGTAAGCTGACAAATCCCAGTTGAGAAGCTCGTGGGGGTGGGAGCTTCTGAAGAGCGATTCCAACATGTATGATGGTGAGATTAGGGAGGGGTATCGTGCCATGCTGGGACATGTTGATATTAAGAAAGAAGAGACGTTGGGTATTGTGACAGGGAGATATATCCCACAGGCTGGATGGGAAAAGACCACTCCCTCCGTGACTTCCTCGTCAGGTCCACACCCCCCACCAACCCAACCTCCACTCCCGGCACCTTCCCCTGCAACCGCAAGAAATGTAAAACTTGCGCCCACACCTCCCCCCTCACTTCCCTCCAAGGCCCCAAGGGATCCTTCCATATCCGCCACAAGTTCACCTGTACCTCCACACACATCATCTATTGCATCCGCTGCACCCGATGTGGCCTCCTCTACAGTGGGGAGACGGGCAGCCTACTTGCGGAACGTTTCAGAGAACACCTCTGGGATACCCGCACCAACCAACCCAACCACCCCGTGGCTCAACACTTCAACTCCCCCTCCCACTCCACCGAGGACATGCAGGTCCTTGGACTCCTCCATTGCCAGACCATGGCAACACGACGGCTGGAGGAGGAGCGCCTCATCTTCCGCCTGGGAACCCTCCAACCACAAGGGATGAACTCAGATTTCTCCAGTTTCCTCATTTCCCCTCCCCCCACCTTGTCTCAGTCAAATCCCTTGAACTCAGCACCGCCCTCCTAACCTGCAATCTTCTTCCTGACCTCTCCGCCCCCACCCCACTCCGGCCTATCACCCTCACCTTGACCTCCTTCCACCTATCACATCTCCATCGCCCCTCCCCCAATTCCCTCCTCCCTATTTTTTATCTTAGCCTGCTGGACACACTTTCCTCATTCCTGAAGAAGGGCTTATGCCCGAACCATCGAATCTCCTGTTCCTTGGATGCTGCCTGACCTGCTGCACTTTTCCAGCAACACATTTCCAGCAGGATGGGATTTATCCCAGGATATGGAGGGAGGCAAGGCAGGAGATTGCTCAGGCCTTGACTGAGATCTATGTATCATCTTTAACCAGAGGTGAGGTCTCAGAAGATTGGAGAATACCCAAAGTTGTTCCTTTTTTTTAAAAGAAGGGCAATGAGGATCATGCAGGAAATTGTAGGTCAGTGGGTTTTACATCAGTGGTACGGAAATTATTGGAGAAGGATTGCAGGGACAGGATTTACCCACATTTGAAGAATGGACTTATTATTGACAGTCAGTGTGGCTTTATGTGGGGGGAGGGGTTCTGATTTCCCAAATTTGATGGGAGTTTTTGAGGAAGTGCTGAAGATGATTGATGAGGGTCAGGGCAGAGAGTGTCGGTGAGTGATGAGGGTCAGGGCAGTGAGTGTCGGTGAGTGATGAGGGTCAGGGCAGTGAGTGTCAGTGAGTGATGAGGGTGAGGGCAGTGAGTGTCAGTGAGTGATGAGGGTCAGGGCAGTGAGTGTCGGTGAGTGATGAGGGTCAGGGCAGTGAGTGATGAGGGTTAGGGCAGTGAGTTAGAGCATTGGTCAAGGTCCCTCATGTTAGGCTGGCGTTTGTTCCTTTCCAATTTGCGAACTAATGTAACAGGTCCACAGTGGACGCCATTTCCCTCGTCCTGCACTCATCGCTGGAACGTTTGGACAACAAGACATCTCCGTCAGACTCTTGCTCAGTGACTCCAGCTCCAGTCAGAAGGTACAGAAGCTTGAAAACACACACATCCCCACTCACAAACACACACCCCCACACAAACACACACAAACACACCCCCACCCCCACACACACATACCACACACACCCCCACACACACACCCCCACACATACCACACACACACCCCCACACTCCACCCCACACACCCCCACACACCCACCCCCACCCCACACACACCCACACACACCCACACCCACCCCACCCCACACACACCCACACCCACCCCACCCCCACCCCACACACACCCACCCCCACCCCACACACACCCCACACACACCCACCCCCACCCCACACACACCCCACACACACCCCCCACACACCCACCCCCACCCCACACACCCCCACCCCACACACACCCACCCCACACACACCCACCCACCACACACACACACCACAGACACCCCCACCCCACACAACCCCACCCCACACACACCACACACACCCCCCTCACACCACACACACCCCCCTCACACCACACACACCCCCCCACACCACACACTCCCCACCCCAAACACACCCCCCTCACACCACACACACCCCTCTCACAACATACACCCCCCCACACCACACACACACCCAACACTCTTATCCCTCCCACACACACACACACACACACACACACACACACACACACACAGAGTCTTATCCCCCCCCACACACACACCCACACTCTTATCCCCCCCCCCACACACACACACCCCCCCCCCCCACCCCCCCCCCCCACCAAATCCTTCCCCCCCCCCACATCCCCCCTCCCCCCCCCCCCCACACACACACACACACAAACAAACACGGTCAGGAACAGCTTCTTTTTGGCTATTATTAAACTGATGAATGGTCTCTCCAGCCTCACTAACACTGATCATGTAAATGTTGATCTTGTCTCACACACATCCCGTGCTGTGTAACCTGTCTGCCTTACTCTCTCCAAATGTTTTTTCTATGATGAGTGTGTCCTTGCTTACTGTGATCGGCCCGTACTGCTCGTAAAGAAAGCTTTTCACTGTACTGAGGTACACCGGGCTATAAATCAAATCAATCAAATCAGTCAAGATTAAGTCAGGTGGGACCCATGGTGAGATTGTCATAGACAGATGGTGGCTGTGGAGCAGTGCTTTTCTGATTGGAGGTTGGTGACCAGAGGTGTTCCACAAAGATTCATACGAGAACCTCTGCTTAGAATATAAGTAAATGATTCGTCCAATTAATAAGTTTACAAAAAAACACGAACACTGGAGGAGTTGTGGATAGTGAGGAAGGATGTCAAATGATACAGCAGGGTTGAGTCAGCAGGTTCAGGTGGCAATTAGGAAGACAAATGCAATGTCAGCATTCACTTTCAGGGGGCTAGAATACAAGAGCAGGAATGGACTGCTGGGGCTGTATGAGGCTCTAGTCAGACTGGTTTTGGAATATTGTGAGCAGCGCTGAAAATGTGTTGCTGGAAAAGCGCAGCAGGTCCTGCAGCATCCTGCAAATTCCTGAAGAAGGGCTTATGCCCGAACTGTCGATTCTCCTGCTGTTTGGATGCTGCCTGACCTGCTGCGCTTTTCCAGCAACACATTTTCAGCTCTGATCTCCAGCATCTGCAGACCTCACTTTCTCCTAGAATATTGTGAGCAGTCTTATACCCTGTATCTGTGGAAGGATGTGCTGGTTTTAGAACGGATCCAGAGGGCGTTTACAGGAATGATCCCGAGGATGAAGGGCTTGTCGTATGAGGAGAGGTTGAGGACTCTGTGTCTGTACTCAATGTAGTTCAGAAGGATGAGGGGGTGGGGAATCTGACTGAAACTTAGAGAATACTGAGAGACCTGGATCGAGTAGACATAGGGAAGATATTTCCCCCAGGAGGAGAGACTAGGACCCGAGGGCACAGCCTCAGGGTGAGGGGGATGACCCTTTAAAACTGAGCTAAGGATGAATTTCTTCAGCCAGAGGGTGGGGAATCTGTGGAACTCATTGCCTCAGAGGGCTGGGGAGGCCAAGTCACTGAGGGTATTTAAGTCAGTGATAGATAGGTTCTGGATTACAGTAGTAAGGAAGGTCAAAGGTTATGGGGAGAAAGCAGCCACATGTGGTTGAGAAATATATCAGCCATGATCAAATGGTGGAGCAGATTCTTCTCCTTTATCTCATGGTCTTAGGTAAATGAGTTGGAAAGTTGGGCACAGAAATAGCAGATGGAGTTTAACCTGGAGAAGTGTCAGGTCAAATGCAAAGGAAAGTTTACAGTAAACGACAGGACCCTTGATCCTGGGGTCCAAGTCCATAGCTCCCTGAAAGTAGCAACATAAGTGGATAAATGGTAAAGCTGATGCACAGTGTAGAACATAGAACAGGCCCTTCGCCCCTCAATGTTGCACCGACCTGTGAACCAATCTAAGCCCATCCCCCTACACTATCCCATCATCATCCATGAGCTTATCTAAGGATTGTTTAAATCTCCCTAATGTGGCTGAGTTGACTACATTGGCAGGTAGGGTATTCCACGCCCTTACCTCTCTCTGTGTAAAGAAACCATAGATGAGATTAGATTAGATTACTTACAGTGTGGAAACAGACCCTTCGGCCCAACAAGTCCACACCGACCCGCCGCAGTGCACTCACCCAGACCCATTCCCCTACATTTACCCCTTACCTAACATACGGGCAATTTAGCATGGCCAATACACCTGACCTGCACATCTTTGGACTGTGGGAGGAAACCAGAGCACCCGGAGGAAACCCACACAGACACGGGGAGAACGTGCAAACTCCACACAGTCAGTCGCCTGAGGCGGGAATTGAACCCGGGTCTCTGGCGCTGTGAGGCAGCAGTGCTAACCACTGTGTCACCATGCTGCCCATACTTGCTTTCATCGGTTGGGACACTGAGTATAAACATTGTCAACTCATGTCGCAGTTTGTTTCAACTTTAATTAGGCCACATTTGAGGAGGCAAAGGTCTCTTGACTTTTTCATTAGACTGTCAATCCAGAGACCCAGGTAATGTTCAGGGGCCCTGGGTCTAAATCCCACCACTGCAGATGATGGAATTTGAGTTCAATAAATATCTGGAATTAAAAATCCATTGCTGATTGTTGGAAAACCCCATCTGGGTCACTAATGTCCTTTAAGGAAGGAACCTGCCATCCTTACCTGGTCCAGCCTACACGTGACTCCAGACCCACAGCAATGGGATTGCCTCTTAACTGCCCTCTGGGCAATTAGGGATGGGTAATAAATGCTGGCCCAGCCAGTGACACCCTCACCCCACAAATTAATAAAATTAAAATGAGTGAGTTGGACATGAATGTAGGAGGCTACATCAGTAAGTTTAAAGGTGATAAGAAAATTCATTGTCTACTAAATAAGGAGGAGGAAAGTCTTTGACCTCAGGATGATACAGTGAAATAGGCTAACAAAGACAAATAGAATTGAGTCCTGAAAATGAGAGGTGATACAATTTGGGAAGACTAACAAGGTAAGAGGGGACCTTGGAGTGCTTGGTCCCTGGAGGCCAGGTTAATAAGAGAGTTAGGAAAGTATACAGGGCATTTACCTTTACAATGTCAAGGCTGCTCCAGAAGTGTGTAATAATGTCTCTGATCTGGTTGATTTTAAGAGCAGGAAGTTATGTTGGAAGTGTGCAGAACATTAGTTAGGCCACAGTTGGAGTAGTGTGTGCAGTTCTGGGCCCCACTCTATAGGAAGGATGTGATTACACTGAAGGGGGTGCAGAGGAAATTCACCAGGATGTTGTCTGGGCTGGAGCATTTCAGTGATGGAGAGAGGCCGGATAAGCTCAGGGGTTTTCTTTACAGCAAACGGTGAACCTAATTGAGGTGTACAAAGTTCTGAGGGACACGGATAGACAGCTAGGGAGAAAACCTTCCCTTTAGTAGAGGGGACAATAACAAGGATGCACAGATTTAAGGTAAGGGGGCAGGATGTTTAGAGAAGATGTGAGGAAAAAGTCTTTTTACTCAGTGAGAAGTAGGGATCAGGAGCTCACTGTTTGTTAGGGTATTTCAGGCATAAAGCTGAAAATGTGTTGCTGGAAAAGCGCAGCAGGTCAGGCAGCATCCAAGGAGCAGGAAATTTGATGTTTCGGGCATAAGCCCTTCATCAGGCTTATGCCCGAAACGTCGAATTTCCTGTTCCTTGGATGCTGCCTGATCTGCTGCGCTTTTCCAGCAACACATTTTCAGCTCTGTTCTCCAGCATCTGCAGTCCTCACTTTCTCCCCTATTTCAGGCATAAACCCTTGTTACATTTAGGAAATATCTAGATGTGCACTTGCAATGCCAAGGGGTACAAAGCTACGGGCTAAATGTTTGAAAAACAGGATTACAATTGTTAGCTGGCTTGTGATTGGTGCAGACTCAATGGGCCGAAGGGCCTTATTCTATGTTGTAAAAAGTATGATGCTGTGACTCTAAATTTCACCAGATTTAATTGGGACACAGCAGACCTCCTAACAGGGTTTAAAATGCTCAAATGGTGTTTGGTATTATGGTTTATAGATTTTGGAATGTCTGACACAGAAAAAAAACAATAATATTTGCTTAGAAATGGGAATGACACCCACACAGCCTATCTGAAAGATATGGACCACATTGGAGTCAGATTAAAGTTCTGTGTTAATCAGCGAGAATTCATGTTTATTTTCCTCTTTATTCTTTCCTGGGACGTGAGTCTCACTGGCAGGGTCAGAATTAATTGCGTTTGAATCAAGTGTTTGCTCGGCTGCTTCAGAGGGCAGTTAAGGGTTAACCTCATCGCTGTGGACTGGAGGTCACATCTCGGCCAGACCAGAGGACAGTTTCCTTCCTTGAAGGACATTAGTGACCCAGATGGGTTTTAAACAATAATCAAGGAAAGGTTTGATATCGCAGATTTTATTAACTGCACTTAAATGCTCCCAGGTGATGGTGGGTTTTGAAACAACTTCCCCACAGCATTAGCACTGGGCTACCATTTTCCCTTTGACGAAGCCAATCAAATCCAGAGACCATTCTGTGAGCAGATACAGGGAACAGGATAGTTGAGATTTTTTTTCAGATGGGCAGCTAACAAAGGGAATTGCTGGAGAGCAGCTGTACACACATGGAAGCTTCTGCAAATATTTGCCGGGAAGTTGCCTCAGAGCAGAGAACCTCTGAAGGATGGACATGAAGTGTTAAGTGAGCCTTGCAGAGTGACAAAGCTTACAGCTCCTACATTCAGTCACTGGAACACGCAAACATAACAGACGTGAGGACAGTGTAGCCCCCACTAGCAGGTGGCCACTGCTCAGCTTTCAATCAGTTCTGTTCAGCATTGGCCAGAAAAGGCCATTGTCAGAGAGGCTGGTGCAACCACAAATAGGCAGGCACTGACCAGAACAGACCGTGTCCAAGGGGCACCTTCAAATACCGTGGATGGTACAAACCTTGATCAGATTGTAAGCTGTGAGAAGGGCAGTGGACTGGTCAGTGCGGGGGTGGGGTGGGTTGGGGTGGGGGAGAATGAGATTAACGCTATGAAGTGTGAGGTGATGCACTTTGGTTGGAAGAACATTAAAAGACAGAATTAAACAAGGGGTGTGATTGTAAAAGGGCAGCAGCAGAGGGAACTGGGTGCATTTGTACACAAATCATCGAAGGTGGCAGGACAGGTGTAGACAGCAGGAATAAAGCACGCAGTGTCCTCAGCGTTATTAATACGGTCACAGAGTACAAGAACAAGGAGACCATAAGAAACAGGAGCATGGGGAGGCCAATCAGCCCCTCAAGCCTGCTCCACCTTTCAATATGATCAGATTCCCAACAGTGAGAAACAGGCCCTTCGGCCAACAAGTCCGAAGACTAACCCACTCAGGCTCATTTCCTTATACTTACCCCTGACTAATGCCCCTAACACTATGGGCAATTTAGCCCACGGAGAGAATGTGCAAACTCCACACAGACAGTCACCTGAGGCTGGAATTGAACCTGGATCCCTGGCGCTGTGAGGCAGCAGTGCTGAGCCGCTGTGCCACTGAGCCGCTGAGCCGCTGTGCCACTGAGCCGCTGAGCCGCTGTGCCGGCCTAGCTGATCCAATATTCTTCACATCCACTTTCCTGTCCTTTCCCCATGATACTGATTCCCTGACTGATCAAATCTCTCTCTCTCTCTCTCTCTCGGCCTTAAATATACACAAGCACTCTGCCCCTAACAGATCCCTTTGACAAGGAGTTCTGAAGACTCACCTCAAACAGAAGAAATTCCTCTTCATCTCAGTCTTTATTCTGAGACTGTGCCCTCTCGTTCTAGACTCTCCCATGAGGAGAAACATTCTCTCAGCATTGACCCTGTTAAGTCCCGTTAGAATCCTCAATGTTTCAATCAGATCACCTCTCAATCTTCTAAACCTCAGTGAGTAGAGTCCCAAGCTGTTTGGTAGGTGAGGTTGAACCCATACAAGACACTTGTCTGATCTCAGCTGGAGAACCGTGTACAGTTCAGGGCACCACATTACAGGTAAGCTGTCAACAATATTGGAGAGTGTGGAGTGATGGTAGCGAGAAAAATGTTGGTTTATATGCAGACAATAGGGGGAGGGGAGAGGATAAGGAGTAAATGATAGGTCGGGATAGAGCCCAAAGAGAGAGAACAGTTGGACAGACTAAGGATTGGATACAGATCTGGCTGGGAGGGTGAATAACTGTTACCCTTTAGACAGGGAACAAGGTTGTGTTACACTTAGTTAAAAATCACACAACACCAGGTTATAGTCCAACAGGT
Source organism: Hemiscyllium ocellatum (assembly GCF_020745735.1). Lineage (NCBI taxonomy): Eukaryota > Metazoa > Chordata > Chondrichthyes > Orectolobiformes > Hemiscylliidae > Hemiscyllium > Hemiscyllium ocellatum. The sequence continues at coordinate 115,382,575 of NC_083409.1, read as the reverse complement.
TTTAATTGGAAGCACACTAGCTTTCGGAGCGACGCTCCTTCATCAGGTGGTAGTGGATGAAAGAGCGACGCTCTGAAAGCTAGTGCTTCCAATTAAACCTGTTGAACTATAACCTGGTGTTGTGTGATTTTTAACTTTATACATCCCAGCCCAACACCGACATCTCCAAACCAGTGTTACACTTGTGTTTTGTTTGCAAAAATGACCCTGAGCTCCCAGTTGCCTGCCACTTTAAGCCCCCACCCTGCTCCCTGGCCAACATCTCTGTCTCAGGCTTGTTGTAGTGCTCCAACAAAGTTCAGAGCAAGTTGGAACAACAGCATCTCATTTTCCACTTGGGGAATATAAAGGCTTCTGGAGTCAATATCAAGCTAAAAAACTTGAGGGCTTGAATTCCCCGGTGCCCTCACCCCAATCCCACACACCAGGCCTTGTTATCACATAGTCTGCTATTAAACACAACCGATTGTTAGCCACTAACAGTCTCCATTAACAGCTCTTCACCCTCCCAGCCAGATCGGTATCTAACTGTTCTCCTCTCTCTTTACACTCTGTCCCTATTTATCATTACTCCTTACCCCACCACACCTTCTGCATATAAACCAACTTTTCCAAATAATCATCAATTCTGAGGAAGGGTCACCTGACCTGAAATGTTGATTCTGATTTCTCCCACAGATGCTGCCAGACTTGCTGAGATTTTTCCAATCATTTCTATTTTTGTCTTGCAAAAAAGATTTCACAAATAGAACGTAGAATATTACAGCTCAGTCCAGGCCCTTCGACCCTCAATGTTGTGCTGACCTGTGGAACCAATCTGAAGCCCATCTCACCTACACTATTCCATTCTCATCCAGATGTTTATCCAAAGACCATTTAAATGCCCTTAAAGTTGGTGAGTCCACTACTGTTACAGGTGGTGCATTCCATACCCCTACTACTCTCTGGGTAAAGAAATTACCTCTGACATCAGTCCTATATCTATCACCCCTCAGTTTAAATCTATGTCCCCTTGTGCTAGCCATCACAATCTGAGGAAAAGGGCTCTTGCTGTCCACCTGATCTAACCTTAATTGTCTCAATTAAGTCACCTCTCAAACTTTATCTCTCTAACGAAAACAGCCTCAAGTCCCTCAGCCTTTCCTCTTCCCACTATACCCAACAACATAGAACATAGAAAAATACAGCGCAGTACAGGCCCTTCGGCCCTCGATGTTGCGCCGACCCAAGCCCACCTAACCTACACTAGCCCACTACCCTCCATATGCCTATCCAATGCCCGTTTAAATGCCCATAAAGAGGGAGAGTCCACCACTGTTACTGGCAGGGCATTCCATGAACTCACGACTCACTGAGTAAACATCCTGGTAAATCTCCTCTGAATCTCCCAGAGAGTGGCGGGTGTATAGAATGCTCTGCTCCAGAGGGCAGTGGAGGCCCAGTCTCTGGATACTTTCAAGAAAGAGATGGATAGAGCTCTTAAGGATAGTGGAATCAAAGGTTATGGGGAAAAGGCAGGAACAGGATACTGATTGAGGATGATCAGCCATGATCATAATGAATGGTGGTGCTGGCTCGAAGGGTCAAATGGCCTACTCCTGCACCTATTGACTATTAAACACTTTCCAAAGCTTTCACATCCTTCTTATAATGCAGTGACCAGAACTGTATGCAATATTCCAAGTGCGGTCGCACCAGTGTTTTGTACAGCTGCAGCATAACCTCATGGTTCCAAAACTCAATCCTTTTATCAATAAAAGCTAATATGCTCTATACCTTCTTAACAACCCCATCAACCTGAGTGGCACATTTCTGGGATCTATGTACTTGGACACAGAGATCTCTCTGTTCATCTACACTACCAAGAATCTCACCATTAGCTCAGTATTCTGTATTCCTGTTACTCCTTCCAAAGTGAATCATCTCAAACTTTTCCACATTAACCTCCATTTGCCACCTCTCAGCCCAGCTTTGCAGCTTATCTATGTTTCTCTGTAACCCACAACATCCCTCAGCACTGTCCACAACTTTATCTACCTTGAACATAGAACATAGAACAATACAGCACAGAACAGGCCCTTCGGCCCACGATGTTGTGCCGAACATCTATCCCAGATTAAGCACCCATCCATGTACCTATCCAATTGCCGCTTAAAGGTTGCCAATGATTCTGACTCTACCACTCCCACGGGCAGCGCATTCCATGCCCCCACCACTCTCTGGGTAAAGAACCCACCCCTGACATCTCCCCTATACCTTCCACCCTTCACCTTAAATTTATGTCCCCTTGTAACACTCTGTTGTACCCGGGGAAAAAGTTTCTGACTGTCTACTCTATCTATTCCTCTGATCATCTTATAAACCTCTATCAAGTCACCCCTCATCCTTCGCCGTTCCAATGAGAAAAGGCCGAGAACTCTCAACCTATCCTCGTACGACCTATTCTCCATTCCAGGCAACATCCTGGTAAATCTCCTCTGCACCCTCTCCAAAGCTTCCACATCTTCCCTAAAGTGAGGCGACCAAAACTGCACACAGTACTCCAAATGTGGCCTAACCAAAGTCCTGTATAGCTGCAACATCACTTCACGACTCTTGAATTCAATTCCTCTGCTAATGAACGCTAATACACCATAGGCCTTCTTACAAGCTCTATCCACCTGAGTGGCAACTTTCAAAGATCTATGTACATAGACCCCAAGATCCCTCTGTTCCTCCACCTTACTGAGAACCCTACCGTTAACCCTGTATTCTGCATTCTTATTTGTTCTTCCAAAATGGACAACCTCACACTTGGCAGGGTTGAACTCCATCTGCCACTCCTCAGCCCAGCTCTGCATCATATCTAAGTCCCTTTGTAGCCGACAACAGCCCTCCTCACTGTCCACAACTCTACCAATCTTCGTATCATCTGCAAATTTACTGACCCACCCTTCGACTCCCTCATCCAAGTCATTAATAAAAATTACAAACAGCAGAGGACCCAGAACTGATCCCTGCGGAACTCCACTTGTAACTGGGCTCCAGGCTGAATATTTACCATCTACCACCACTCTCTGACTTCGACCGGTTAGCCAGTTTTCTATCCAATTGGCCAAATTTCCCTCTATCCCATGCCTCCTGACTTTCCGCATAAGCCTACCATGGGGAACCTTATCAAATGCCTTACTAAAATCCGTGTACACTACATCCACTGCTCTACCCTCATCCACATGCTTGGTCACCTCCTCAAAGAATACAATAAGACTCGTAAGGCAAGACCTACCCTTCACAAATCCGTGCTGGCTGTCCCTAATCAAGCAGTGTCTTTCCAGATACTCATAAATCCTATCCCTCAGTACCCTTTCCATTACTTTGCCTACCACAGAAGTAAGACTAGGTGTCATCCGCAAATTTACTAACCCACCCTTTTAAGCCTACATTTATGTCATTTATAAAAATGACAAACAGCAGTGGTCTCAAAACAGATCCTTGTGGTACCCCGCTAGTAACTGAACTCCAGGATGAATATTTCCCATCAACCACCACCCTCTGTCTTCTTTCAGCTAGCCAATTTCTGATCCAAACCACTAAATCCCCCTCAATCCCATGCCTCTGTATTTTGTGCAATAGCCTACCATGGGGAACCTTATCAAATGTATATATATCACATCAACCACTTTACCTTCATCCACCTGTTTGGTCACCTTCTCAAAGAACTCATTAATGTTTGTGAGGCACGACCTACCCTTCACAAAACTGTGTTAACTATCCCTAATCAAACTATTCCTTTCTAGATGATTATAAACACAATCCCTTAAAATTCTTTCCAATACTTTGCCCACAACTGAAGTCAGGTTCACTGGTCTATAATTAGGATTGTCTCTATAATCCCCTTCTTGAACAAGGGAACAGCATTTGCTATCCTCCAGTCTTCTGGCATTATCCCTGTAGACAATCACAACAGAAAGATCAAAGCCAAAGTCTCTGCAATCTCCAGCCTGGCTTCCCAGAGAATCATAGGATAAATCCCATCTGGCCCAGGGGACTTATCTATTTTCACACTTTCCAGAATTGCTAATACCTCCTCATTGTGAACCTCAATCCTGTCTAGTCTAGTAGCCTGTGTCTCAGTATTCTCTTCGGCAACAATGCCTTTTTCCACTGTGAATACTGAAGAAAAATATTCATTTAGTGCTTCCCCCATCTCCTCTGACTCCACACACAACTTCCCACTATTATCCTTGATTGGGCCTAAGTTTACTCTCGTCATTCTTTCATTTCTGATATACCCATAGAAAGCCTTGGGATTTTTCTTGATCCTATTTGCCAATCTCCTTCTCATGTCCCCTCCTAGCTCTTCCAGCTCTCTCTTTAGGTCTTTCCTGACTAACCTATAACTCTCAAGCGCCCAAACTGAGCCTTCACATCTCATCCTAACATAAGCTGCCTTCTTCCTCTTGACAAAGAAGCTTAAATCATGAGGATAAATTTAAGTCGGGTCTGTCTCTTTGGGGGAAGAAGTTAGAATTCCTAAACCCTACAGCGTGGAAACAGGCCCTTTGGCCCAACAAGTCCACACTGACCCTGTGAAGGGTAACTCACCCAAACCCATTTCCCTACTCTATTATCGTATATTTATCCCTGACTAATGCACCTAACCTACACATCCTTGAACACTACGGGCAATTTAGCATGGCCAATTCACCTAACCTGCAGATCTTTGGACTGTGGGAGGAAACTGGAGCACCCGGAGAAAACCCACACAGACACGGGGAGAATGTGCAAACTCCACACAGACAGTCGCCCGAGGCTGGAATCAAACCTGGGTCCTTGAACCACTGTGCCGCCCACATGGAAGACAAATCTAAGAAGAATTTGAAAGAGGTTTGCAAAACCATGAGGGGCTTGGCCTGAGTAGATAGGGAGAATCCACTCAGAAACAGAATGAGAATGGGAGGGTACTGATTTCAATGTGCAAAAGCAGCAAGGGTGTATGAGGAAAACTATTTTCACCCAACAAGGGTCTGGAAATGTAATGGAGGCAGCTTCAACTGAGTCATTCAAGAGGGAATTGGATGATTATTTAAAGAGAATAAATGTCGGTGATCGAAGAAAGAAGCAGAAGATTGGCACAATATGGTAATGCTCATCTAAAGAGGCAGTGCAGAGACAATAGGCTGAATGGCCTCTTGCTGCACGGTGATACTTTTGCGATTCTGAACTTTAAAGTGGTCTGAAAGCTCTTAAAGAAAACAGTTAATGAAAGAGGATTTACACCAGAAACAGTTTGAGGAAACAGGCCAGTTCGTGGCTAATGTGAAGGGGAACAAGACTGAATTATGTGTGTGGCACCACGTAGCAGGCCCTTGACAAAGAGGAACACCAGACAGCATCCCTGCTGACTCTGGGAATGAACACCATGTTCAGCAAAATTCACCGAATGAGATCTGAATGTGTCAACTAAATTTCCACGTTACAGAGTCACAGACTGACTTGTTGCTGTCAACAGTTAAACTTCCATTTGCAAAGCACAGCATGCTGCATATCCTGTGTATACAATGCTGTGACTGTGTCTGACACACACACACACACACACACACACACACACACACACACACACACACACCATGTAAAGGGGCATTGGCATCAAACATGTACCAGCTTGTACGAACCCTCTTGGCACATCTCCAACCACTTACAGGAAGCTCAGTCAGTTCAATGCTGCCCCTCACGCTGTCTGGGTAACTCTCACTGTAACATGCAAGGGCATAGAGACATCAAAGAGGAGAAGACCATTCAGCCCCTCGGGCCTGTTCCGCTATCCAATATGATCACAGCTGATCGTCGAACTCAACACCCTGATCCTGCCCTTCCCCCATCTCCCGTGATCCTCCACAGCTGGATCTGCCTCTTTCTTGAAAACTGAGTATTTTGGCCAAATGACCTTCTGTGGCAGAGAATTCCCCCGGCTCTCCTCCTCCTCCCCCCCCACCCCCTGGCTCTCCTCCTCCCACCCCACCCCCGGCTCTCCTCCTCCTCCTCCCCCACCCCCTGGCTCTCCTCCTCTTCCTCCTCCTCCTCCTCCTCCTCCTCCTCCCACCCCCTGGCTCTCCTCCTCCTCCCCCCAATCTCCTCCTCCCCACACCACCCCCCCCCCCCCCCGGATCTCCTCCGCCACCCCCCACCCCCTCCCACCCCGGCTCTCCTCCTCCTCCCCCCACCTCCCCCTCCCCCACCCTGGGTGAAGACATTTCTCCCCATCCCAGTCCCTGGTTCTGGATTGGGAACATCCTTCCTGCATTTAATCTGTCTGCTCCTGTTCATGTTTCAGAGATTTCTATGGAAGAGGAATTGAGTTCCGGAGTCCTGAGGTCATGTTGCAGTTGTATAAGACTCTGGTACGGCCTTATCTGGAGTATTGTGTGCAGTTTTGGTCGCCATACTATAGGAAGGATGTGGAGGCATTGGAACGAGTGCAGAGGAGGTTTACCAGGATGTTGCCTGGTATGGTAGGAAGATCGTATGAGGAAAGGCTGAGGCACTTGGGGCTGTTTTCATTGGAGAAAAGAAGGTTTAGGGGTGACTTGATAGAGGTGTACAAGATGATTAGGGGTTTAGATAGGGTTGACCATGAGAACCTTTTTCCACGTATGGAGTCAGCTATTACGAGCAGGCATAGCTTTAAATTAAGGGGAGGTAGGTATAGGACAGATGTTAGGGGTAGATTCTTTACTCAGCAGGTTGAGAGTTCATGGAATGCCCTGCCAGTAGCAGTGGTGGACTCTCCCTCTTTATGGGCATTTAAACGGGCATATGGAGGATAGTGGGCTAGTGTAGGTTAGGTGGGCTTGGATCGGCGCAACATCGAGGGCCGAAGGGCCTGTACTGCGCTGTATTTTTCTATGTTCTACATTCTATGAGATTCCCCTGATTCTCCTAAACTCCATGGACTCTAATCCAAATGGGGGCGGCACGGTGGCTCAGTGGTTAGCACTGCTGCCTCACAGCACCAGAGACCCGGGTTCAATTCCCGCCTCAGGCGACTGACTGTATGGAGTTTGCACATTCTCCCCGTGTCTGCGTGGGTTTCCTCCGGGTGCTCCGGTTTCCTCCCACAGTCCAAAGATGTGCAGTTTAGGGTGGATTGGCCATAGAAAATGCAGGGTTACGGGGTAGGACAGGGGACTGGGTCTGGGTGGGATGTTCTTCAGAGGGTCATTGCGAACCCGATGGGCTGAATGGCCTGCTTCCACACTGTAGCAGTTTTATGATCTAACCAACTTAATCATTTCAGTCCATCAGTCCTACCGCTCCAGGCATCAGTCTCGTAAACCTTTGCAGCATTCCCTGGAGAGTAATAGCATCCTTGTTCAAATACGGAAACCAAAACTGCACGCAGTATTTAAGGTGGGTCTTCACCAGTTCCCTGTATAATTCCTTGTTCCTGTATTCAAATTTTTTCACTACTCTGAGGAGGTCTCACTGAACATTTCCCTCTCTCAATTTACAGTTAAACAATAATCGGTCTTTCTGTAGTTGCCCCCAGAGTGGATAACCTTACATCGATCCATATGGAATTGTTGCTGCCATGCATCTGCCCAGTCTCTCCGTCTGTGCACCATCTCTGCATCCTCCTCACAGCTCAGCCTCCCGCCCAGCTCTGTGTATTCTGCACAGTTCCTCATCTGGACACTGGCGGCTATGACCCAGTGGGTGTTCCACAGGGATCAGTGCCGACTTTTATTTGTCATTTATAGAAATGATTTAGATGAGAATATAGGAGGCATGTTTAGTAAGTTTGTGAATGACACCACAATTTATGGTGTAGCAGTGAAGCAGCTTATCTAACATTAGGAAAGGATCTGGAACAATTGGGTTAATGGGCTGAAGAGTGGCAGATGGAGTTTAATTTGGGGCTAAATGTGATGTATTGCATTTTGCTAAAACAGACAAGGGACAGGACTTATACAGTCGGGAGCGTTGTACAACAGAGCGCACTGGGTGTTCAAGGCCATAAGTCTTTGAGGTCTGGGTCACAAGTACACAGGAATGATTAAGGAGGCATTTAGCACGCTTGCCTTCATTGCTCAGACCTTTGAGTAAAGGAGTTGGGACGTCATGTAGAGATTGTACAGGCCTCTTCTGGAATACTGTGTCCAGCTCTGGTCATCCTGTTATAGGAAAGATATTGAGCTGGACAGGGCTCAGAAGAGATCGCTCAGGATGTTGTTGGGAATGGATGGTCGGAGTTGGAAGGAGAGGCTAGGTAGGCTGGGACATGTTTCACTGGAGAGGAGAGGTCACGGGGTGAGCCCCCTTATAGAGGTTTATAAAATCATGAGGGGTATAGATAAGGTGAATGGCAGGTGTCTTTTCCCCAGGGTGGGGAAATTCAGGATTAGGGGCATATTTTTAAGGTGAGAGGAGAAAGATTTAAAAAGGACACGAGAGACAACTTTATTTAACACCTCTGGCTCGTGTGTGGAATGGGCTTCCAATATGTGCTGGATGTGGGTTCAGTCATGTTTAAAAGACATTGTTAAGTACATGAATAAGAAATGTTTGGAGGATTATGGTCCAAGTGGCTCTATCTGCAGGCTCTCTCCTCGCTGACTTCACTCTCCCACACTTGACACCTACATTTCATAGCTGAAAATGTGTTGCTGGAAAAGCGCAGCAGATCAGGCAGCATCCAAGGAACAGGAGATTCGACGTTTCGGGCATAAGCCCTTCTTCAGGGATGCTGCTTGACCTGCTGCGCTTTTCCAGCAACACATTTTTAGCTCTGATCTCCAGCATCTGCAGTCCTCACTTTCTCCACCTACATTTCATTGCCTTTTGGCACCTTGCCCCTCAGCAAGTGATACCAATCTCAAAACTGCTGCGGCCTGGCTGTGCTGTTTCACACAGACACAACACCAGGGAACCTTTCCTGATTGTCAGCTCTCCTCAGTCAAGGTACGGGAGTGAGTCCTTGCTCACTGCGTCCCAACATGTTCAGCCCAGGGCAGCATCTGAAAGCAGTCCAGAGGCTTAGATGTTGCCAGGCAGGTGCCTGAGGTGTTCCGAGTCAGGATACTCTCCTGCTCAGTGATGAGGGGGCTGAATGGAGGGAAGCCTATCACCCAACATGACTCTTCTGTGGTTTTCCTCCTACAATTATTTTTCTCTGGTCCATTCACTGGATGAGGGCATCGCTGACTGGACCAACATTTATTACCCAACCCTAATTGCCCAGAGGGCAGTGAAGAGCGAACACCATTGCTGTAGGTCTGGAGACACTTGTAGCCCTCACCAGGTAACAGTTGCCAATTCTGATCATTAATCAAAGATCCCAAATGAAATATATGGAAATTGGATGTAGACATAACAGGATTTCATTTGTATTTGTTGATGGGATGGGGTATCTCTGGCTAGGCCAGCATTTATCGACCATCCCTGAACACGACCAATTAGGGATGTGTAATACAGCTGGCTTAGCCAGTGAAACTCTCGAGAACCGTAGATGTCTTGAGGAGTCACCCATACTGCTACACATCTAAATGATGATCACGACAGTCAACAAGACTGTTGTCACTCAGTGTTATGGGTAAATAGTGAGAGTGGGGGAGGATGAGCATTGGTGGGAGGTGGGTGCAGTGTCCGAGAGAAGATGGTGGCACTTACCCTGGAGGAGTGGAGAAGGTTATTGACCTTGTTCCTACAGCTCTGGGCATTCTTCCAAATGCTGAGACTGCACTGACCTGGGGAGGGGGTAACCTCAGACCAGACTGGGCAGGGTCTGGTGTCCGGGTCTCACCTGCTGGCTCTGGGGGAGGGGAAGTCCCACAAGTGCGCCCCCCCCATTCCCCACCCCCACATCCAGCAGGAGCCCAGGACCCTGCCTGCAAAGGGACACCAATCTCCCCCTGTCTGCCATGCCTGGGGTCAATCTCAGGAACCATGCTCCAGACCAACAGACCCTGTCCAAGGGGGTACCAGGGCTTTTAAGGATGGCCCAGGCACCTGGGATGTGAGTGTGTTCAGAATAAGATCCCGTTTGCTGTTGCTCAGCCCAGTCGATATTGCTGTGCTGTGTAAGGCTTTCCTCCTCAGTGTTTATCAGGTCAGCGGGAATGGGCTGCCTTGTGCCCAGGCTGTGTGTATGTGCCCAGGGTTGGGGAACCCAGTACAGGCAGCAGGTGGTGCAGCTCCTCTGATCTTTAACTGGTTGGTATAATAACTGGTTAGTGCCCGAATTAGTCATGGGCTGGATGCTACGGTGATAAGGGATAGGACTAATAATCCTCAAGAAAGGAATAATTTGATTGTGAAAAGTCAACACCGTTTTGTGAAACGTACTCCATGCCTCACAAACCCGATTGAGTTCTTTGAGATGGTGACCAACAGGTGGATGAGGGTAAAGCAGTTGATGTGGTGTATATGGATTTCAGTCAGACATTTGATAAGGTTCCCCACGTTAGGCTATTGCACAAAATGCAGAGACATGGGATTGAGGGGGATTTAGTGGTTTGGATCAGAAATTGGCCAGCTGAAAGAAGACAGAGGGTGGTGGTTGATGGGAAATGTTTATCCTGGAGTTCAGTTAGTAGTGATGGACTGCAAGGATCTGTTTTGGGGCCACTGCTGTTTGTCATTTTTATAAATGGCCTGGAGGAGGGCATAGAATGATGGGTTAGCTTTTATTGGTAGAGGAACTGAGTTTCGGAACAATGAGGCCATGCTGCAGCTGTACAAAACTCTGGTGCGGCCGCACTTGGAGTATTGTGTACAGTTCTGGTCACCGCATTATAGGAAGAATGTGGAAGCTTTGGAAAGAGTTCAGAGGAGATTTACCAGGATGTTGCCTGGCCTGCAGGGAAGGTTTTATGAAGAAAGACTGAGAGACTTGATGCTGTTTTTGTTAGAGAGAAGTTTGCGAGGTGACTTAGTTGAGACATATAAGATAATCAGAGGGTTAGATAGGGTGGATAGGGAGAGCCTTTTTCCTTGGATGGTGATGGCTAGCATGAGGGGACATAGATTTAAATTGAGGGGTGATAGATATAGGACAGATATCAAACAACCTGCCTACAACAGGAGTAGACTCACCAACTTTAAGGGCATTTAAATGGTCACTGGATCAACATATGGATGTAAATGGAACAGTGTAGGACAGACGGGCTTCAGATTGATTTCACAGGTCGGTGCAACACCGAGGGCTGAAGGGCCTGTACTGCGCTGGAATGTTCTATGCTCTACGTCTGCTATTCCTGACTGTTCAACTCTCTCATATTAGTCACTAATGCATACAGTTCCTCAGTGAATGTGAAACATGGGAGGATTCTGTGATCACAGGCTCTATATGAATGCATGTCCTTGTCACATCAATCTCTTGCCATCAACACCCACCAAAATAGAAATGGATTCACTTTGATGGGAAGCTTTTAAGTCCCTCTTGCAAAGGGATCAAGCAGAGTTTCTGAGCTCTGGATTGTGAGCACATGCTCTGTAATGTTTCCTGCTGGCTGCTATGGTAGGAATCTCAAAGGAATACCTGGGCTGGGAATGTGTAATCGTTAGGGAAAGTGAACTGGCTGGAACTGCTCGGAACTGGCGACTGAGCCAACAGAGATGGTAAAATTCTATCAGAGCTCAGTATGGAAATGTACAGAATAATGTTCCCACCCTTTTTGTTCGCTTTTGGGATGTGGCCATCATTAGTTGGGCCAGCATTTATTGCCCGTCCCTAATTGCCCAGAGGAGTGACAATCACATCGCTGCCGGTTTGAACTTACAGACCAGCCAGAGCAGGTAATGTCCTTCCCTTTACAACGTTAAGGGACCAGGTAGGTTTTCCAACACTCGACAATGGTGTCATGGTCATCATTAAACTCTTAATTCGAGATTCTTTACTGAATTCAAATCCCACCATCTATTGCTGTGGGATTGAAACCTGGATTCCCAGAACATTACCAGGGTGTCTTTCTGGATTAATATTCCAATGATAATACCATTAGGGCCATCATGCCCACCTCTCTGGGAATCTAAAACCTAGAATAACTAAAAACAATTATCACAAACAAATCCAATCAGGATTCAGGACAACTGCCTTCACCCAGAGTGTGTGCAGCATTATGATTCGACATTTTTATCATATTAAGGCTGAAGAACAAATATTGGCCAAGCCAGTAACACCTCAACCCAGGAACAAACCAACCCAACGCGGATCTTGCTCCCCAGTTGACTGGTTGAAGTGAATAGTGATGATCAATTGAAGGGCAAACTGGATAAGCTGATGGGCTGAATGGCCTGTTAACGTGCTGGCAATACTCTGTAATAATGAAAGACATTGGGTTTTGGGTGGAAAGGTTGCAGTCGGTTTGAATGGTAAAGTTGAGCAGAGAATGTTGCAGGCAAGTCTGTTTTATTCACACATTGTTGAGTCAGGGAGCGGTGTAGGGCTGGCCTTTCACTGATCAGTGTATTACAGTAATATTCTTCCTGTTCCATTTTGAGAACATTCCAAACACCAACTGTTTCAAGCAAGGATAGGAAGTGCATTGAATTCCTCTGGGACTTCCTGTTATTCAGTTTATGTGCTCTCTGGCTCACTGTCTGACTCCAACTGCTCCTCTCCTGAAACCCTCACCAGGGTCCTAGACAGACCCCATCACCCCCTTCATCATTGTTAATATCTCCCTTCCCCATCTCCCCCTTTGCTGTAAAGGGAAGGTGGGGGTGGGGCTGGACTGTTCACCCAGAGACACAGCTATTGTTCTGGAGACCTTAGCTCCAACCCTGCCATGTGAGATGGTGGGATTTCAATCCTAATTAAAACCAGGAACTGGAGTTTAATGATGACTGTGAAACATTGTCGATTGTTAGATAAAACCCATCTTGTTCATTACTGTCCTTTAGGGAAGGAAACTGCCATCCTTACCTGGTCCGGACTACAAGTGACTCCAGACCCATAGCAATGTAGTTGACTTGTAACTGCCCTCTGGGCAATTAGGAATAGGCAATAAATGCCAGCCCAGCCAATGACATCCACATCCCATGAATGAATTAAATAAAACTCCACAGTCTCTCAAACTCTGCCCCATCACCTCCCCTATCCCCTAAGCCCACTGGTTGTCCATCACCACACTGTTCCTCACCACATTAACACGGAAAACCTTGCTTCCAAACCTCTCGGCTTCTCTATCCCTCTCCCCTCTCTTCCCTTCTGTTCCTCTCCTCCTTTCTCTTTTCCCCATTCTATCCTGCACTCTCACTTTCTACCCTTGTCTCCCTCTGTCTCCAGTTTGTTCTAGAAAATAGAACATGGAACAGTACAGCACAGTATAGGCCATTCAGCCTTCAATGTTGTGCTGACCTTTTCTCCTAATTTAAGATCAAACTAACCTCCATATCCTTCATTTTACTACCATCTATGACCCTTCCAATGGACCTCTCGTCCTTACTGCAGTCACTAACTCCTTAATTAATAATGTAACTCCTCCTCATCTTTTACACCCTCCCCTGTCCTGCCTGAGAATCCCGTACCCTGGAATGTTGGGTTATTAGTCCTGCCCCTCCCTCAGCCGTGTCCCTGTGATGGCAACAACATCACAACTCCATCTGTCAATCCATGCCCCTAACCCATCTGTCTGACCAATAATACGCCTCACATTAAAGTACAGGCCATCCAGCCTCACCTTACTGTCTTGAATCTCAATGTGACTGAACTCCCTCTGCTGTGGTTCCTTTACTAAAGTAAGCTGTGACCCCATTGCCCTAACACTCTGTATCCCCTCCCCCGATTGGCAAACCCCACCGTGAGGATTTTAGTGACGTTCTGGTTCAAGTGCAGACTGCCCCCTTGTTCAGATCCCATCTTCCCCAGAAACAGTCCCAGTGACCCAGGAATCTAAACCCCTCCCCCCTGCACCGACTCTTCAGCTGCTCTACTCTCCTGTTTCCATTTTGTTGGGAATAATACCAAGATCACCCAGAGATTACAGGTTCAAGGTCCCATTTTTTAATCTACTTCCATGAGTGCTGTAACTCTTGGAATTCCTCCAACTGCAGAGATAAATCCAGGATGGCATGATGTCTTTCCCGGTGTCAAGGAGTGACGGCAGAACATTCATGGCTTCCCTCAATTACACTCAGTCCAGTGAGTTCTGTAGAGTATGGAATGGTGCCAACAAATAGCCCCAATGGGGAGCCCTCGGACAGGCCTGGCCCAATGGGGAGCTCTCGGGCAGGCCTGGCCCAAAGAGTCAGCAGGGACATCCAAGTGAGTCTACCCGAGGGCTCCCCATTGGGCCAGGCCTGCCCGAGAGCTCCTATTGGGCCAGGCCTGCCCGAGAGCTCCTATTGGGGCAATTTGTTGGCGCCATTCCATACCCTGCCGGGACTCTACAGAACTCACTGGACTGAGTGTGACTGAGGGAAGCCATGAGTGGGGGATTCTCTAATGAGAAGGGGCTCCTGTCTTCAACCAGATAGAGTTTCTCGCAAGGTTTGCAAACAGCTACAAGTTAGATGTATGTGACAGGTATTGTTACCGAGATGATAAGCGGGGCCTGGATGTTGGGTCTTACTCCTTGAAGATCTCCCACTGGACTACGTAGCCTCATGATACTGAGTGGTGCTTAATGCACTCAGTATTAACACTTTCAGACCATGACACCCTCATACCGCATACACCAATCCTTGTTGTAGTTCATACCCCCATGGATAATAATCAGAATGTTCTGCCGTCACTCCTTGACACCGGGAAAGACATCATGCCATCCTGGATTTATCTCTGCAGTTGGAGGAATTCCAAGAGTTACAGCACTCATGGGAGTAGATTAAAAAATGGGACCTTGAACCTGTAATCTCTGGGTGATCTTGGTATTATTCCCAACAAAATGGAAACAGGAGAGTAGAGCAGCTGAAGAGTCGGTGCAGGGGGGAGGGGTTTAGATTCCTGGGTCACTGGGACTGTTTCTGGGGAAGATGGGATCTGAACAAGGGGGCAGTCTGCACTTGAACCAGAACGTCACCAAAATCCTCACGGTGGGGTTTGCCAATCGGGGGAGGGGATACAGAGTGTTAGGGCAATGGGGTCACAGCTTACTTTAGTAAAGGAACCACAGCAGAGGGAGTTCAGTCACATTGAGATTCAAGGCAGTAAGGTGAGGCTGGATGGCCTGTACTTTAATGTGAGGCGTATTATTGGTCAGACAGATGGGTTAGGGGCATGGATTGACAGATGGAGTTGTGATGTTGTTGCCATCACAGGGACACGGCTGAGGGAGGGGCAGGACTAATAACCCAACATTCCAGGGTACGGGATTCTCAGGCAGGACAGGGGAGGGTGTAAAAGATGAGGAGGAGTTACATTATTAATTAAGGAGTTAGTGACTGCAGTAAGGAGGAGAGAGCCATTGGAAGGGTCATTTATTGAGGCTTTGTGGATAGAATTTAGGAATAAGCAGAGGCAGACACACTGAAGAGTGTACTATAGATCTTCCCCCCCCCCCCCCACACACCCCCACCCCGGCAATACAGAAGCAGATAAACAGACAATTCACTGAGGTGTGTGAAAACACTAACAGGATGATTATATTAGGAGATTTCAACATCTCCAATTGGAGTAGACATCGCATAAGTGGTTTAGAGGGACAGATTTCTTGAAACGTATTCAAGAGAGCCTTTTATATGAACATGTAGCAAATGACACAAACTTTGCAGATGACACAAAGCATGGTGGGAGGGTGAGCTGTGAGGAGGATGTAAAGATGTTGCAGAGGCTGAGGGAGTGGGCAGATGCAGCTAGATGTTGTGTAATGTGGATAAATGTCAGAATTTGTGCAAAAATGGGAAGGTAAATTATTGTTAGAATGTCTGTAAAATCGAGGGAGGGGAATATTCACCAACATCCGGGTGTCCTTATTCACCGGTCACTGTAAGTAAATGTCCAGGTGCAGCAGGCAGTGGAGCAGGTAAACTGTATGTTGTCCTTCATAGTGAGAGGATCAAGGATGTCTTGCTGCAATGATCCAGGGCCACACCTGGAATATTGTGGAGAGTTTTAGTCTCCTTATCGGAGGAGGTTGTTGCTGCAGAAGGACTAAAGTGGAGGGTCACCCGACTGATTCCTGGGATCAACAGTGTAGTGCTAGAAAAGCACAGCCGGTCAGGCAGCATCGAGGAGGAGGAGGAGAGTCAATGTTTCGGGCATTAGCCCTTCATCAAGAATGAGACTTGTGGGCCGGGGGCTGAGGGATAAATGGGAGGGAGGTGGGGTTGGGGAGGAAGGTAGCTGTGAATGCGATAGGTGGATGAAGGTGATAGGTTGGAGAGAGGGGTGGAGTGGATAGATGGGAAAGTAGGTGGACAGGTCAAGAGGGTGGAGTTGCCAAACTCTAGCCATCCAATGCCTCATCTTTTATCTTGGGACTCTCCAACTACATCAATGTAGGTGGCACCAGTTTCCACATTTCTCTTACCCCCACTTTATCCCAGTTCCAACCTTCCAACTCAGCACTGCCCTCATGACCTGTCCGACCTGTCCATCTTCCTTCCCATCTCTCCGCTCCACCCTCCTCTCCGACCTATCATCTTCTTCCCCACCTTCCTTGACCTATCACATTCTCAGCTACCTAGCGGCTAAAGAGATCAAGGGATATGGGGGTGAGGGTATGGGGGAGGGTGAGATTAGGATATTAAGCTCAGTGGTCAGCCATGACCATACTGAATGAGGAAACTGGACAGAGGTTCAAGGTGGCAGTGGGAAAGCAATTTAGCAACAACCCCACCCCATCCAGGTTACATTTCAGAATCAGAAGGAAAGAGTTAATCTGCAAAACGGAGTTTTGGATTTGTTAAAATAAAGTTGAATCTAGCTAAAACAGACTAGGAAAACGCTTCCATGTAAATCTACAGCAGATTTGGTCAGGTATATTCAGCATGGCTTGGTCAGAGGGAGGTCTGGAAGTTTTTGAAGAAGTGACCAAGCGTTTGGAGAGGGTAGGGCAGTTGATGTAGTTTATCTGGATTTCAGCAAGGCCTTTGACAAGATCCATATGGAAGACTAACACAGAGGTAAAAGCTCATGGGATCCAGGGTAACTTGGTTAAAATGGATCCAAAATTGTCTTAGTGACAGGAGACAAAGGGTGATGGTGGGAGGCTGTTTGTGTAATTGGCGCCCGGTGTGCAGTGGTGTCCCACAGGGATCACTGCTGGGTCCCTTATTATTTGTGATATTCATAAACATTGGAAATGGGACTGTGGAGAAGATGGTAATTAAGTTTGAGGATGCCACAGAGATTGTCCGGGTGGTTGGCAGTGAGGAGGAAGGTGTTCTGTTTACAGGAGCATATAAACTGATTGGTCAGATGGAGTTTAACTCGGATAAATGTGAGGGATGTATTTTGGAGACAAAAGGGAATACTCGATGTACGGCTGGACACAGGATGCTCAGAGAAACACAGGGATCTCGGGGTTTTCATCTACAAATCATTGAAGGTGGCAAGACATGTTAAATAGTTAAGAAAGCACATGGGACACTTTACCATTGGAGCCGTAGATGATAAGAGCAGGAAGGTCACGCTGGAACTGTACAGGCCACAGCTGGAGTACGGTGTGCAGTTCTGGTCCCCACACGATAGGAAGGATGGGATTGTACCTGAGGGAGGGGGGGCAGTGGAGATTCACCAGGATGCTCCCTGGGACGGAGTATTTCAGCGATGAGGAGAGGCTGGATAAGCTCGGGGGGTTTGCTTTGGACCATAGAAGACTGGGGGAGGGGGGGGAGCTGATGGAGGTGTCTGAGGTTATGAGGGGCATGGACACGGTGGATAGAAAGCAGTTTTTCCCCTGAGTCCAAGGGTCAATAACAAGGGGGCATCATTCTAAAGTGAAAGGCAGGAGGTTTAAAGGCAATTTCAGGAAAAACATTTTCAGAGGGTGGTGGGGGTCTGGGAAGGCTGTTAAGGAGGGAAAACCTCACAACCTTTAAAAAGGTACTTGAACGAGCACTTGAAATGTAAGAACATTCAAGGTGATAGTGCAAGAAAGTGGGTCTAGTGTAATTTAGTGTAATTTTGGCAGGATAGATTAGGTGGGCCAAAAGGCGTCTGCTGTCCTGCCTGATGCTCTGTTCCTATGAATATTGCAGCTGGCTTTAGCACGGTCATGTGTGTGTCATATTTTGTGACAGGCTGGAGTGATTGTGGATGATTCATATTCACTGGTAAATGGTGAGTGCTGTGGATGTGCAGAGGCTGGGAATGTCTCAGTTCCTGTGGTCAGTGAAACCGTCACTGCTGCACACAGATAGTCAGAGAGTTTCACATCTGTTTCCCATCAGATATCAGGTTCAACACGAACATGGTCAGGAAGATTCTCTTAAAAATACACAACAGAAAGAGACAAGAGACTTGAGAAACCACACATGGAACATAAATGCACCAAGAGTGTTCCTCGTCCAGAGAGCAGGTGAAATGAAGTCAGCGCTGTCAGTACAGTCATGAGGAACACTGCCCGTGGACAGGGCTCTGGCCCAGGCTGCAGTCCTCCAGGCCTGGCTTGGATCCTGCTCCAATAGAGATGTCCCTTTGGTGTCCACCCGAGGGGACTGCTCACACAGAACCCAGCTTCCCACTGAGAGCAGCTCACCGGAATGATTACAGAGAAACAAGGGAGAAGCCGTGCATTTCTATAGCACCTTCTACTAACTTGCATAAACCCAAAACATTTCACAACTTTTACTGTAGATGATAAAGTGTAGCCACTGATGTCATGCCTAAAAATGTAGGGAACGGCATCCAATGTCTGCACAGCAAGATCCCACAAACAGTAACGTGATGATCACCAGGCAGCCCATTTTTAGCAACAGAGTGAATGACGAGGATTGGTCAGGTCACAAGGCAATATTTAACCAAAAATAGCATAGGAGCCAAAGTAGCTCATTCAGCCCATCGAGTCTACTCTCCCATTCAATGAGATCATGGCTGATAAACCTGAACCCCACTTTCCTGTCTTCGTCCCATAACCCTTGATTCCATAACTGAATAAAAATCTCTCTCAACCTTGAATATTATTAATGATTCAGCCACAATGACCGTCCGTGCTAAATAAACCCACACATTCACTCCCCTCAGAGAGAAGATATTCATCTAGAAGACAGAGGGTGGGGGTGGAGGGTTGGTTTTCAGACTGGGAGCCTGTGACCAGTGGAGTGCCACAAGGATCGGTGCTGGGTCCTCGACATTTCATCATTTATACAAATGATTTGGATGTGAGTATAAGAGGTACAGTTAGTAAGTTTGCAGATGACACCAAAATTGGAGGTGTAGTGAACAGCGAAGAGGGTTACCTCTGATTACAACAGGATCTGGACCAGATGGGCCAATGGGCTGAGAAGTAGCAGATGGAGTTTAATTCAGATAAATGCGAGGTGCTGCATTTTGGGAAAGCAAATCTGAGCAGGACTTATACACTTAATGGTAAGGTCCTGGGGAGTATTGCTGAACAAAGAGACCTTGGAGTGCAGGTTCATAGCTCCTTGAAAGTGGAGTCGCAGGTAGATAGGATAGTGAAGGAGGAGTTTGGTATGCTTTCCTTTATTGGTCAGAGTATTGAGTACAGGAGTTGGGAGGTCATGTTGTGGCTGTACAGGACGTTGGTTAGACCACTGTTGGAATATTGCATGCAATTCTGGTCTCCTTCCTATCGGAAAGATGTTGTGAAACTTGAAAGGGTTCAGAAAAGATTTACAAGGATATTGCCAGGGTTGGAGGATTTGAGCTGTAGGGAGAGGCTGAATAGGCTGGGGCTGTTTTCCCTGGAGCGTCGGAGGCTGAGGCGTAATCTTAGAGTCATAGAGATGTACAGCATGGAAACAGATCCTTCGGTCCAACCCGTCCACGCCGACCAGATATCCCAACCCAATCTAGTCCCACCTGCCAGCACCCGGCCCATATCCCTCCAAACCCTTCCTATTCATATACCCATCCAGATACCTCTTAAATGCTGCAATTGTACCAGCCTCCACCACTTCCTCTAGCAGTTTATTCCACGCACGTATCACCCTCTGCGTGAAAAAGTTGCCCCTTAGGTGTCTTTTATATCTTGCCCCTCTCACCCTAAACCTATGCCCTCTAGTTCTGGACTCCCCAACCCCAGGGAAAAGACTTTGCCTATTTACCCTATCCATGCCCCTCATAATTTTGTAAACCTCTATAAGGTCACCCCTCAGCCTCCGACGCTCCAGGGAAAACAGCCCCAGCCTGTTCAGCCTCTCCCTGTAGCTCAGATCCTCCAACCCTGGCAACATCCTTGTAAATCTTTTCTGAACCCTTTCAAGTTTCACAACGTCTTATAGGAAGGAGACCAAAATTGCATGCAATATTCCAACAGTGGCCTAACCAATGTCCTGTACAGCCGCAACATGACCTCCCAACTCCTGTACTCAACACTCTGACCAATAAAGGAAAGCAAACCAAACTCCTCCTTCACTATCCTATCTACCTGCGACTCCACTTTCAAGGAGCTATGAACCTGCACTCCAAGGTCTCTTTGTTATTGAGGTTTACATAATTACGTTTTGTCACCATACTGGGTAACATCATCAGTGAGTCTCCGGATGAAGCACTGGTGCTGGTGACCCACCTTCTATGTCTGTGCTTCTCATTAGTCATGGGTTGAAGTGTTCTGGAAAGCGGGCAGGAAAGTGGAGTTGAGGCCAAGATGAAATCAGGCACGATTGTATTAAATGGGGAGCAGGTTGAAGGGGCTGAATGGCCTTCTCCAGTTCTTTTGTTACGTTTTGAATGAACTGTAATCTCAAATCCACATTCCCACCTTCCCCAATGACCTTTCACCCCTCATGCTATTTCTTTATAACACAGATTCAAACATTTTGAATCACATGGTACAGACTGAACAGATACAAGAGCTTTGTTTGAGAAATGGTACAATTTGTCAACATTATTGTAATTCCATGTTGCTGTTCCTCTAGCAAGACCCAGTCCAGCTCATTTCCAAGGGAGAGAGCTTTTTTTTTCTTTTTAACACTTGGTTTTGACCCACACCTGGGATGTGGACAATCTATGTACTTGAGATTGACCCAAAGTGCTATTAAGGAATGAATTCCAGGATTTTGACCCAGAGACACTTAAACACTTTGAGTTTGAAATAATTACAATTTCATCTCATCTGCTGAAATGACAGATCATTTTTGAAATGCTCACAATGCTCCTGAGTTAGCTTCCTTCCAGGCCTGAACTAACTCCAGGAGAAAATGAGGACTGCAGATGCTAGAGATCAGAGCTGAAAAGGTGTTGCTGGAAAAGCGCAGCAGGTCAGGCAGCATCTAAGGAGCAGGAGAATCGACGTTTCGGGCATGATTCTCTCTCAAACAACTTTCCAACATGGAACAAAAATGCATGTCCGAGTCAGGAACGTTCTCTCCCTAAACTCTCTCGGTAGTCCTCTAGGAGCTCTGGGTTACTGCCAATTGAAGGTTGTTTTTCAGACTGGGAGCCTGTGACCAGTGGAGTGCCACAAGGATCGGTGCTGGGTCCTCTACTTTTTGCCATTTATATAAATCATTTGGATGTGAGCATAAGAGGTACAGTTAGTAAGTTTGCAGATGACATCAAATTGGAGGTGTAGTGGATAGTGAAGAGGGTTATTTCAGATTACAACAGGATCTGGACCAGATGGGCCAATGGGCTGAGAAGTGGCAGATGGAGTTTAATTCAGATAAATGTGAGGTGCTGCATTTAAGGAAAGCAAATCTTAGCAGGACTTATACATTTAATGGTAAGGTCCTAGGGAGTGTTGCTGAACAGAGAGACCTTGGAGTGCAGGTTCATAGCGCCTTGAAAGTGGAGTCACAGGTAGATAGGATAGTGAAGGCAGTGTTTGGTATGCTTTCATTTATTGGTCAGAGTATTGAGGATAGAACATAGAAAAGTTAAGCACAGTACAGGCTCTTCAGCCCACGATGTTGTGTCAAGGATTAATCCTAATCTAAAATAAAATAACCTAACCTACACACCTTTCAATTTACTCTGTCCATGTGCCTGTCCAGCAGTCACTTAAGTGTCCCCAATGACTCTGCTTCCACCATCACCACTGGCAACACATTCCATACATTCACAACTCTCTGCATAAAGAACCCACCTCTGACATCTCCTCTATACCTTTCCCCTAATATCTTCAAACTATGACCCCTCTTATCAGTGAATCCTGCCCTGGGGAAAAGTCTCTGGCTATGGACTCTATCTAAGCCTCTCATTATCTTGTATACCTCGATCAGGTCTCCTCTCTTCCTCCTTCTGTCCAGAGAGAAAAGTCTGAGCTTATTCAACCTTTCTTCATAAGACAAGCCCTCCAGTCCAGGCAGAATCATGGTAAACCTTCTTTGCACCCTCTCCAAAGCCTCTGTATCTTTCCTATAGTAGGGCGACCAGAACTGGACACAATATTCCAAGTGTGGTCTCACCAGGGACTTGTAGAGCTGCAGCAAAACCTCACGGCTCTTAAACTCAGTCACCCTGTTAATGAAAGCCAAAACAGCATATGCTTTCTTAACAACCCTATCCAGTGGGGGGCAACTTTGAGGGAGCTATGTACTTGCACACGCAGATCGACCTTCCAAAATGTATCTCGGAAATGACTACTAGACAACTCAGACCTGTTGGCATCATGGTAGCCCACAAACCCACCAACCCACTAAAACAGCAGCTAATGAACCTGAAAGACCCTATACAGACAATGGGCAAAACTCATGTCATTTACAAAATACCATGAAAGGACTGTAACAAACACTACATTGGACAAACAGGCAGAAAACTAGTCACCAGGATACATGAACACCAACTAGCCACGAAACGACATAACCCTCTCTCACTAGTATCCTCACATACAGATGAGGAAGGACACCACTTCGACTGGGACAACACGTCCATCCGAGGACAAGTTAAACAGAAACACGCATGAGAATTCCTAGAAGCATGGCATTCCAACCAGAACTTAATCAACAAACACATCGAGTTAGACCCCATCTACCACCCCCTGAAAAAAGGAACAGGAAATGACATCACCCACCCATAGAAACAGAAACATATAAATAGAAAGCAGGAATTATCAGCAGTGCTTCACCTGGAGGCCCACTGAAGATGTTACCGAGTATGGTGACGAAACATCTAGAAATGAACCCTCCAGCTCACTGAGCAAACCTACATCCAGAACCTCAACCTGAGCTACAAATCTCCTCAAAACCTGCTAATTAAAAGGGACCTAGGGGCAACTTTTTCACACACAGGCCAGTACGTGTATGGAACGAGCCGCCAGAGGAAGTGGTGGAGGCTGGTACAACTGCAACATTAAAAAGGCATTTGGATGGGGATATGAATAGGAAGGGTTTGGAGGGATATGGGCCAGGTGCTGGCAGGTGGGACTAATTTGGGTGGGGATATCTGGTTGGCATGGATGGGTTGGACCGAAGGGTCTGTTTCCATGCTGTACATCTGTACGATTTGGAATCATGGGAATTGTCGTCTTTCAACGCTAGTTGGTAATTTCAAATACTGACAAATACAAAACTTACAGTAAAAAAAATTAAAATACAATCACACTTTCATCACACACCTCATCCTCAGGTCTGCCTGTTGCTGCTCCTGGTATACCCGCCTGCACTCTCCATTGAACCCGGGCTGACCCCCTGGCCCGATGGTAATGGGTGAGTGGGGGATATGCCGGGCCATGAGATTACTGATTGTGCTGGAGTACAGTTCTGCTGCTGTTGATGGCCCACAGCGCCTCATGGATATCCTACATCTGGTTCAAGTCACTAACTGTTGGTGCAGCCTTCAGTCATTGTAATCCAAACCAGGCTTCCACAGTAAAACATCAGCCAATTAACCAGAGAACTTTCTTTTAATGATGAACAGGTGTGGAATCGGAGGAGCCTGAACCCTTTGAACACCGGAGCAGCTGCTGTTTAACAAGTTCCCACGTGCTGACAGTCTGTAGCCCATCCGTGCCCCCACTGTTCCTGAGCAGCTTCATTCTGTCCTGCTGTCAGACCAGATTCCCTGAAATGGGTGTTGGGGCTGGAAGCTGCTACATAACATCAGCTGGACGGAAATGGCAGAGTTTCATAGGCTGTGAATTGAGGTGAGCAGCTCACCTCCTGACTCCCTCAATCCTTCACTTGCCCTGGCATAAATGTACCAAATGTGTGCCCAGCCCCCACACTTTGGCCCATTCATCAGGGTCTTTGATTGTACGATACATCACCAAGGCCCCAGCACTGAGATTTCTGGAACACAATTCACTGCATCTTGACCATTTTGTGCTGACTCTCCCTTTGCTGTGGGCTAATCAATCCAGTGTGTTCCGTGAATCTACCCCCCCCCCCCCCCCCACCAACTTCCCCAGCACCCTCTCTGACTGATGAGTAAACCTTGATGTGGCAACTTGTCAAGTAACTTCTCCAGGTCCGAGTGAGTCAAGTCTATAGGAAGTGAGGCAGATTCTCATCCACCCATGTTACTCTTCACTTATTTGTTACAATAAAGTAATCATAGAATTCATCATTAAGGTGGCGAGTAAAGTCATTAATTCCAAAACTGGAATTGAGAAACAAAATAGAGGGAACGGGTGGGGGGGGGGGGGGGGGGGGGGGGGGAAGAGGCACAAATTGGTGACAGTGGATTGGGGAATACGCTGAAGGGGTTAACACACAAAGGTTCACACTGAAGGGGACATGAAATGCAACAATTATTCATCTTTCAGAATATTAAATGTGGAGAGGTGACTCAACCGCGGCTTAGAACAGGAGTTAGTGATGGCACTAGGGCCAAAGAGGAAACATATAAAATTGCCAGACAGAACAGCAAAGTTCCCTCGGCTAACACCGGAATAGCAGGACTGTCCATGAGGAGAGATTAGCTCATTGGGACCTGCAGGTGCTGGGGTCGACGATGAGGTGGGGTTCTGATCAAAATATTTAAAACCCTAACAAGGCTGAACAAGGTAGATGCAGGGAAGAGAGTGGCATTCTTGAGGAAGTGTGGCATTCCCTCAGCACTGACCCTCTGACAGAGTGGCACTCCCTCAGTACTGACCCTCTGACAGTGCAGCACTCCCTCAGCACTGACCCTCCAACAGTGCAACACTTCCTCAGTACTGTACAGTATCTGCATGGTTACTGTGTCCAATATCTCGACCGAAAATGTGTCAAGGTCATTCAATTGAGAAAGGCTTCTTGCTCCCACTCTGTGACAGCTCAGATCGCGACACCGTGACTCACTGAAATGTGAGCTTTGAGAGACTGAAATGTCGTATTGCTGAAGTGACAGAGCAAGGCTGAGAAACAGAGTTATCCTTTATTCTGCGCTTCGAGCAGCAGTCAATCTTCTGTCCATCTAGGAAGTGTACAGTATGTCACATACTGGACAGAGGCTTTACCTGGGAGCTATAAATAACACAGTGAGAAGAGAAAGTCAACAGCAGGAGTTCCAGCAGCGTCTGTCACTGATCACCATCCTGGGCCAGAGCTGAAAGTGCACAGCACAGTGACTGAAAATGGGCTGGGAAAATTCAATTAATCAGGAGCAGGGGCAGGGCAGTCGGTCAGTAAGACACCCCCAGAGGGGAGTGTCCTTCACTAACACAGACCCCAAAGACGGAGGGCAGTGGGGAGTCACTCAGTAACAGAGGCCCAGGGCAGCATCTGGTGGAGGGAGTCACTCAGTGACATTACAAGTATTGCTCAATGATGATAGAAGGAGGCTGTTCAGCCCATCTCTGCAGTACTGTCTCTGAAGGAGCAATTCATCAAGTTGAGGAAATGAAGCCGGACAGCTGTTTGAGGGGGCAAAGCGACAGCATTTTACTAAGTGACCACAGCACCATTTTAAATTCCCTCAGTAGCAGCAGTGTCTACTATCTACAAGATGCACTGCACGAATTCACCAAAGTTCCTCAGACAGCACCTTCCAAACCCATCTCCTTCCGTCTAGAAGGACAAGGGCAGCAGATACATGGGAACACCACCCTCTGCAAGTTCCCCACCAAGCCACTCCCCATCTTGACATGGAAATATATCACCGTTCCTTCACTGTCACCGGGTCAGAATCCTGGAATTCCCTCCCGAAGGGCATTGTGGGTTAACCCACAGCACATGGACTGCAGCGGTTCAAGCAGGCAGCTCACCCCCACCTTCTCGAGGGGGGGCCCAGTCAGTGACACCCACCTCCCATGAGTGAATGAATACAAAATGCCTGCCATGAGGGATCCTAATAAAAAGCCTTACTAATGCGTAGTAAACATCAAACGTGTTTCTCCTGATTACCACCTCAAAATGTTTGATCAAATTGTTCAAACACAACCTTCCCTGAACAAATCCACACAAACTCTGATAAATCCAGATCTCTCCAATTGCAAATGTATTCTGTTCCTCAGAATTCTTTCCAGTAAATTCCCCATCAATGAGATGGGGCTGACTGGCCTGTCATTCTCTGGTGATATTGGGACAATGATGACAGTCCTTCAGTCCTCTCACACCTCCCCTGTGAGCAGAGAGGATCACTGACAGAGCCCCTGTTACCTGCCCTCTTGCTCTCGAGAGAAACCCTCTGGCACATTGCTCTCTCTGTTAGCTTCTCCTCCTATTTCACAGTCTCCCACCGTGATGTTTATACCTGAACTGTACTTTTGCATTGTGAAGACTGACTCAATGAGGACTGTGCCCATGTCCGCCAAGACTCATTCTGAGTCCAGAATTAGTTATATTGATGCTCTTTATATATTTAATGAAATAAGAGTTATCGAGTCCTCCAGTTCAGAGACAGGCCCTTTGTTACAAACTGGTCCTGCCTGCCAAAATGTCCGTCCACACTAACCCCATGTCCCTGCACTTGGCCCATATCCATCCAATCCTTTCCTGTCCATGTATTTAACCAAATGCCTTTTAAATATTGTTACTGTACCCGCCTCAACCACTCCCACTGGCAGCTCATTCCATATGCGTACCACCCTCTGTGTAAAAACATTGCCCCTCTGGTTCCCTTTGTTCTTTCCCCTCTAACCTTAAACTGATGCCCTCTTTCAGCACTGACCCTCTGACAGTGCAGCACTCCCTCAGCACTGACCCTCTGACAATACCCATTAACTCAGCACTGGCTCTCTGACAGTGCCCACCCCCTCAGCACTGACCCTCTGACAGTGCCCACCCCCTCAGCACTGACTCTCTGACAGTGCGGCACTCCCTCAGCACT
Organism: Hemiscyllium ocellatum; assembly: GCF_020745735.1. Taxonomy (NCBI): domain Eukaryota; kingdom Metazoa; phylum Chordata; class Chondrichthyes; order Orectolobiformes; family Hemiscylliidae; genus Hemiscyllium; species Hemiscyllium ocellatum. The sequence continues at coordinate 115,355,337 of NC_083409.1, read as the reverse complement.
GACCCTCTGACAGTGCGGCACCCCCTCAGCACTGACCCTCTGACAATACCCATTAACTCAGCACTGACCCTGTGACAGGGCAGCACTCCCTCAGCACTGACCCTCTGACAGGGCAGCACTCCCTCAGCACTGACCCTCTGACAGTGCCCACCCCCTCAGCACTGACCCTCTGACAATACCCATTCACTCAGCACTGACCCTCTGACAGTGCCCATCCCCTCAGCACTGACCCTTCGGCAGTGCCCACCCCCTCAAAACTGACCCTCTAACAATACCCATTCACTCAGCACTGACCCTTCGACAGTGCCCACCCCCTCAGCACTGACCCTCTGACAGTGCCCACCCCCTCAGCACTGACCCTCTGACAGTGCAGCACCCCCTCAGCACTGACCCTCTGACAGTGCCCACCCCCTCAGCACTGACCCTCTGACAGTGCGGCACTCCCTCAGCACTGACCCTCTGACAGTGCGGCACTCCCTCAGCACTGACCCTCTGACAGTGCCCACCCCCTCAGCACTGACCCTCTGACAGTGCCCACCCCCTCAGCACTGACCCTTCGACAGTGCCCACCCCCTCAGCACTGACCCTCTGACAGTGCCCCCCCCCTCAGCACTGACCCTCTGACAATACCCATTAACTCAGCACTGACCCTGTGACAGGGCAGCACTCCCTCAGCACTGACCCTCTGACAGGGCAGCACTCCCTCAGCACTGACCCTCTGACAGTGCCCATCCCCTCAGCACTGACCCTCTGACAGTGCCCATCCCCTCAGCACTGACCCTCTGACAGGGCAGCACTCCCTCAGCACTGACCCTGTGATCTCCTCCTGATATAGAGTGGCCAGCAGCACACTGAGACAACGTGGAGGTCTCGGGGCACCTGAAGTGTGGTTTAATAATTAAGACGCTTCCATCTGTTGGTAATTTCCGTTGTTAAACAGTGAAACATTCTCTGAGGGTCACACCACAAACACAATACCAATGAATCAGGAAGTGGTCCACAAACCTTTTCTTCTTTATTGTGCAGCTAACAAGCTGTACATCAGAAACTGAGAGAAAACTTAGTGAAATGCCAGCGATAATTTCTCATGCTAATCTCATCTCCGACTCAGGAGATTAAGGCTTCACATGCTACACTCAAGGTCTCAGCAGAAACACCACACAGAGAGTGCCGCACTGTCAGAGGGTCAGTGCTGAGGGAGTGCCGCACTGTCAGAGGGTCAGTGCTGAGGGAGTGCCGCACTGTCAGAGAGTCAGTGCTAAAGGAGTGCCGCACTGTCAGAGGGTCAGTGCTGAGGGAGTGCCGCACTGTCAGAGGGTCAGTGCTGAGGGAGTGCCGCACTGTCAGAGGGTCAGTGCTGAGGGAGTGCCGCACTGTCAGAGGGTCAGTGCTGAGGGAGTGCCGCACTGTCAGAGGGTCAGTGCTGAGGGAGTGCCACACTGAGGGGTTGCAGCACTATTGGAGGGTCATTACTGAGGGTGTGCAGCACTGAGGGAGTGCAGCACTATTGGAGGGTCAGTGCCGAGGGACTGTGCTTTTTTTTGTTGTTGCTGCCTATCTGTTGAAACATTAAATCAAGGTTCCCTCTGTTGTCTTAGACAAATATAAAGACCCCATGTCCCCAGTTAATTGAGGACTGGGGTAATTCTGCCTCGTGCTGTCAACTTATAATGTTGAACTGATTGTGTTGTCACCATGGTGATGCTTTTTGGATCTTGCTGTGCAGAAATGTGCTGCTGTTTTTCCTGCTGTACCAGAGTGACCACACCGAAATGTGCTGAGCAATTAGCTGTGAATCACTTGAGAAGCCCTGAGGTAATGCAAGGCACTACAGAAATGCAAAGTGCTACAGGAAATGTTATTATACAGGAAATTCAGAAGGGCACTGCACTATAATTAGCAATCTCTCAAACTGAAGTTTTCTTTAGTGTTTTTTTTTGAATATCTTGTTGTATTTGAACTGATAATGCAGACTCTCATGATTTGAGAATTGATAGTGTGTTTTGGACAGCAGAACAGAAAGGTCTCAATCCCGACAGGAACACTCATGTTGAAGCTGGGGGCTCTTGTCAGTTGCTTCACTCAATTCGAGGGACCATTTCCTTCGTCTTCCATCATCTCCTAAGGTAGCTCCGGTAAGAGAAATGCAGTTGCTCACCTGTCTGTGAGATCAATCAATCTCCATCAAGGCTTTGATGAGTTTCATATTCTAATGATTCTCTCATATTCAAGTCCATGTGGCCAGAAATGAAAAGTTCCACCAACACAGAACTAGCTTCTGGTTCATAAAACCAAAACCAGTACCACTGTCGTCCCCACCGAGGGGGATGTTTCCAGTGCTGGAGTTAAGATCAGGGACCCTGCTGTTGCTGTACATTCATGATCTGTCCTTGGGTAAACAGCAGATACACTTTCAATGCTCATACAGAACTCAGGAATATCCTGCGGAGTCAGAATATGGGAACAATGCTCAGGACATGGGCAGGCTCAGGACTGGTGAACTTTCACGGGAGGAAAGGTGAAGAACCACAGGGTTGAGAAGAATGAGGAGGATGCCTGTTAATGGATATAACTGCAATCCTCCCAGGGGTTTACTAAATGTAGGATTGTGCTCCACTTTCCTCATCTTTCCGAACAAGCTCACTCTCCTGTGTGCTCATTCCCTATAAATATCTGAAACAACTTAATTTCTTCAACAGTAATCTCTCTCCAACTCCCTCAACAACCAATGGTGTCAAAGATCATTAACATAATTGTTTCTGAGAATCTCCTCGCCCATTGTATCTGAGAATCCGGAATCAGTCCGCAGGTGAAAGTGAGAACTCCTGATCCCTCTGTACTAACTACTGAGGAGGCAACATCTGCGAGTGTGAGTGATCACTGTTCATGTTGAGTAGCTGAACTCTTGCTGTGTGCACACTGACACAGGAACAATTCCTGATACTAACTGATACCAACATCCAACAAAGATTGCAGAGGGAACGAGTATGTTATACTTTGCCAGCACATTAACATTGACAGGAGTGGAACACAGCCACCTTTCACAGAATCGTAAAAACTCTATAAATCCCTGATTAGACAGCAGCAATGCTCCAACAATCACAATTGCTAGCCATAACTGATCAAACAATAATGTGGCAGCAACGTCCCATCAGCAGCCACAGCAAACAACCCAACCTTACCTTTGCAAAATCTCGAACATCAAAAAGGTCAAAGGCATCAAACAGTTCACTTTTCCGCATCCCGAAGGTATCACAGCATGTGGTGAGAAAGGTTCGAATGTTCTTCAGACAAAGGAACTGGGGAAAAAGAAAGAAACAGCAGCTGAACACCAACTCCCATCAACAACACGTACACAGTGATCCTTCCCAGCCAGTAACCAGACAGCAATGGGAGAAGGTAACACCAGAACAGAGACAAAATGCTCAGTGAAAGAGGGAGGGTTTATGAAACATCTTAAAGGAAGAGACAGAGAGACACAGAGAGGTTTCAGGAGGGAGTTTGGTTGAATGCACTGCTACCTTTTTCGGGGAGATAGGAACAAGACACATACAAGAGGCCAGAATAGAGCAGGACAGAGACATCAGAAGATTATGGAGCTAGACGAGGGGACAGAAATAATGAGAGATGTAGTGTCTGGATAGTTACAGGGATAGGGAGGGGGTGTAGGGGGCTAGAGGAGGTTACAGAGATAGGGCAGGGTGCAGGGAATGAAGAGGTGACATAGATAGGGCAGGGTGTACGGGTTAGAGGAGGTGACAGATAGTGAGGGGTATGGGGCTGGAGGAAGTGACAGAGTTGGGGGGGGTGTAGGGAACTAGAGGAGGTGACAGAGATAGGGAGGGGTGTAGGGGCTGGAGGGGGTTACAGAGATAGGGAGGGGGTATAGAGGCTGGAGGGGGTTACAGAGATAGGGAGGGGATGTAGGGGCTGGAGGAGGTTACAGAGATAGAGAGGGGTGTAGGGGCTGGAGGGGGTTACAGAGATAGGGAGGGGTTTGGGGGCTGGAGGGGGTTACAGAGATAGGGAGGGGGTGTAGGGGCTGGAGGGGGTTACAGAGATAGGGAGGGGTTTGGAGGCTGGAGGGAGTTACAGAGATAGGGAGGGGTGTAGGGGCTGGAGGGGGTTACAGAGATAGGGAGGGGTGTAGGGGCTGGAGGAGGTTACAGAGATAGGGTAGGGTGTACAGGTTGGAGGTGGTTACAGAGATAGGGAGGGCTGGAGGTATTTGCAGATGGAGGAATGGGATTTGTGGCTGAATTGAGGTTTAGTGTCAGTGATGGCCCCAAGCTGAGTGCTCCAGGATCACTGAGGGTTGTCCATGTTTCCAGATTCCCACCAAAACCAAAACCCATCTAAAGACAGTCTCAGGAGGAAACCAACTCCAACAAAGACAAGAGGCAAAATAACTAAAGAGCTGGATTTCCACATTATTCCAGAGCCCTGAACTCTCACTGTGCATTGGGATCCTTGAGTGAAGGAAATATCCACAAAATGCTTGGATTTGACCCCAGCTCCAAGCAGTATTCCTCAGGGATCCAGCATTCCAAAAGAAGGGAACCAAAAATATTGAAGCCAGACCATTCAGGTGATGTCAGAACACACAAAAATACAAAAAGGAGCAAGAGACCCTCAAGGCCTTCAAACCTACTCCACCATTCAATCTGATCATGATCAATTATCCACTCCCAATAATTCTCGACCCTGTGCCCAACAAAACTCCATCCTCATCTCTCTGAAAAACATTACTGACAACCCCACTCCACCCCACCCTCCCCTTCACCTGTGCCCTGACCAATGAAGGCAAGCATGTCATATGCTTTATTGACCACCTTATTCACTTGTGTTGACGCTATCAGGGAACTATGAACCTTTTCCCCAGATCATTCTGTCTATTGGTGCTTCTAAGGGTTCTGCCATTTATTGTATACTTGCCTTCTGCAATAGATCTTTCAAAATGCATCACCTCACATTTGTCCCGATTAAACTCCATCTGCCATTTCTCTGCCCAAGTTTACAGCTCTTCTTTATCCTGCTGTGTCCTCTGTCAATCCTCCTCACGATCAGCAGCTTCCCCCAATCTTTGTGTCACCTGTAAACCTACTAATAGGAGTCTTATAAGGAGTAGTAGGGGTGTGGAGTTGTAGACTCACGAACTTTAACAGCATTAAAGTTGTCATTGGATTGACATATGGATGTACATGGAATAGTGTAGGATAGACGGGCTTCGGATTGGTTCCACAGGTCAGCACAACATCGAGGGGCCGAAGGGTCTGTACTGCGCTGGAATGTTCTATGTTCTAATCAGGCCACATATATTGTCCTCCAAATCATTTAAATACATTACAAACAACAAGGGCTCCAGTACTGATCCCTGTGGAACACCACTTCCAATTGGGAGACACACCCTTCCATCACTTTCTCTGCCGTCTGTGACGAAGCCAGCTCTGTCTCCATCTTACCACCTCACTGTGGATCCCATCTGACTTTACCTTTTGTATCAGTTTGCCATGAAGGACCTTGTCAAAGGCCTTGCTGAAGTCCATACAGACACCATCTACTGCCCTGCCCTCATCAATCATCTTTGTTACTTCCCCAAAAATTCAATCCAGTTTGTGAGACACATGACCTTCCCTGGAGAAAACTATAAGGGGAGGCTGGACAAACTGGAACGGAGGATGCTGAGGGGCGACTGATAGAAGTCTATAAAATTATGAGAGACATAGATAGGGTTGACAGTCAGAATCGTTTTCCCCCAGAGTTGAAATGTCTAATACTAGAGGGCAGGCAGGCAACTCAGAGGGGGACGTTCAAAGCAGATATGAGGGGCAAGTCTTTTTTAAACACAGAGGGGTAGATTCCTGGGGTAGTGGTAGAGACAGATACGATAATGGTGTTTAAGGGGTTTTGATATAAACACATGAATATGCAAGGAATGGAGGGAAAATGGACCAACGGCAGGCAGAAGGGATTAGTTTAATTGGTGTCATATTTGACACAACATTGTGGCCCGAAGGACCTATTCCTGTGCTGTACTATACTCGATGTTCTAAAGCCATGCTGCCTGTTGCTGACCGGTCCATATTTTTTCCAAATGCAAGGAAATTGTCTGCCTATAAATCTTTTCCAATAATTTCCCAACCAATGACACAAGGCTCACTGGCCTGGAATTTCCTGGATTATCCATGCTGCCCTTTTTAAACAAAGGAACAATGTCTGCGATTTTCCAGCCTTCTGGGACCTCTCCTGTGACCAAAAGGGACACAATATTTAATCAACGCCTCAGCAATTTTCTCCCCTGTCTCCCTCAGCATTCTGGGATAGATCCCATCACTACCTTAATGCTTTTCAAAACACCCAACCCCAGCTCCTTTTTATATCAACATACCCTGATGTAAATTACTCATTAAGGACCTCATCCACTTCCTCCTGTTATGTGCATACATTCCCTCCTTTGTCCTCGAGTGAACCTATACTTTGCCTAGCCACCCTCTTGTTCTTTCATATGTGTATAAAATACGTTGGGGCTTTCCGAAATCCTGTTCTCAAAGACATTTCACAGCAAATTTTAGCCCTAATTCCTTGTTTGAGTTCTTCCCTGCTATCATCGAGTTCTTCCCTGCTATCATCGAGTTCTCCATGGGCTCGTCTGTCTTCAGTTTCCTGAACCTTACATACACCTCCTTTTTCTTTTTGACTAAACTCTCAATTTCTCTTGTCATCAAGATTCCCAAATCTTACGACCCTTATCCTTCATTTTCATAGAAGGATGCAGGTCCTGAACTCCAATCAACCAGCCTTCAAACTATTCCATCACAACAGATATGGATTTACAACCAAAAACTGAGATGCTGGAAAAGCACAGCAGGGCAGGGAGTATCCAGGCAGCAGGAGGGTTGGTGTTTCGGGCATAATGTGGTGTCAAAGGGCTTCTTGATGAAAGATTTATCCCCATAACATTGACTCCCTTGCTCCTCAGATGCTGCCTGACCTGCTGTGCTTTGCCATCACCACACCCTCGACTCTGACTCTCCAGCACCTGCAGTCCTCATCCTCTCCAATATGGACATACCCTCAAGCAGCTGGAGATTCCCCAGGTCCAGCTGAATATTATCGTAGTTAACCTTCCCCCAGCTTAGGACTTTCAACCCGAGACTACTCATATCTTTACCCAGAAGCAACTTAAAATTTATAGAATTATGGTCACTGTTCCCGAAAATCTCCTCCATTGAAACTTCGATCACCTGGCCGGGCTCATTCCCCAATACCAGATCTCCGGGTTGGATAATTTACATATTGTTACAAAACACCATCCTGAAACATACCGAACATATTCTCCTCCATCCAAGTTCCTGGTGAAAAGGGAGTCCCAGGCAATATCAGGGAAATTAAAATCACTCACCATAACAACCCTGTTGTTCCCACATTTTTCCATCATCTGTCTGTATATCCGTTCCTGTCTCACCCACTGGCTGTTGGGAGGCCTGTAGTACAATCCCATCAAAGTGATCGCACCCCTCCTCCTCCCCTGCTGCACCCATATGGCCTTGCTGAGAGAGCCCTCCAAGGTGCCCTCCTTCAGTACAGCTGGGATATTCTCCCACTCCCCCACCTCCTTTACAGCCCCCTCTACCGCGCATGAAACATCTAAATCCTCCGGTTGTAAGTTTGCTACATTCCTGAAGAAGGGCTTATGCCTGAAACGTCGACTCTCCTGTTCCTTGGATGCTGCCTGACCTGCTGCGTTTCTCCAGCAACACATTTTCAGCTCTGATCTCCAGCATCTGCAGTCCTCACTTTCTCCTCACTGAACTGGAAGGTTGGTTTTCAGATGTCTCGTCACCATGCTAGGTAACGTCATGAGTGAGCCTCTGGTGAAGCGCTAGTGTCCCACTTTCCAGTTATGTGACTTGACCAAGACACACACACTTCAGACTGCTGGTGTGCTGTGTTCAGGACCCTCCCCTGTCTGTACTCCCTCTTAATCGTACTGGCCTGAACCTCAGGCTCTTTCTGGGTCATTTCACTTGCTGACCTACCTCACTGGATCCCATCCCCCTGCCACACTAGTGTAAACCCTCCTGAATGGCACTGGTAAACCTCCCTGCCAGGATAGTGCCCTCCAGTTTAGGTGCAGCCCATCCTTCCTGGTCAGGTTCCATCTGCCCCAGAAAACATTCCAGTGATCCTGGAAAGCCTCCCTCCTACACCAGCTCTTTTGCCACGTATTTAACTATACTATCTTCCTGACCTCACTGGCACTTAGCCCAGGAAGTAATCCTGAGGTTACAACCCCAGAGCTCCTGCTTTCCAATTTCTTCCCTAACCCCTTGAAATCCCTTTGCAGGACCATCCCCTCTCTTCCTGCCCAGGCTGTTGGTTCCAATGTGGAGCATATCCTCTGCCTACTCAGCCCTCGCCGCTTCAGAATGTGAAGGGCAGCGGGTCAGGCAGCATCCGAGGAGCAGGGGAATCGACATGTTGGGTGTGAGCCCTTCTTCAGGCTTATGCCCGAAACATCGAATCTCCCGCTCCTCGGATGCTGCCTGACCTGCTGCGCTTTTCCAGCACCACCCTCCCGCCGCTGATCTCCAGCATCTGCAATCCTCATTTTCTAATAGTTCATCAAAATCCAGCATTTCCTTTGTTAATGTCATACTACAATCCTTTTTCCTGACACCATTATCTTTATTTTGCCAATTGAATATTCTTGGGCTGCTTGCAGAGCAGGAGGTTTCTGCTCCCCCCCACCCCAGGATGTTCCTCAGCTCCGAGGAAAGGTTATGGAAATGTGAAATTATCTTTGTTGCTGAGACAGATGGATCGAAACAACAGGAAGCTCCTGCACTTCCCTTTCCTCAGCTTCAGCAGCAGCTTTTGACTCATCACCGTCTGAAACATGACTGTCACATGGCCACGAGATTCACTTGGAACATATTTGTCAGCCCAGTTCACTCTCTGTCAGAACATGGGGTCTGTTCCCAACCCAGATACATCCCAGCAAAGGCCCACAGCCACACTGAGGGGGAGCCACACTGCCAGAGGGTCAGTACTGAGGGGGAGACTCACTGCCAGAGGGTCAGTACTGAGGGAGAGCCGCACTGCCACAGGGTCAGTACTGAGGGGGAGCCACACTGCCAGAGGGTCAGTACTGAGGGGGAGCCACACTGCCAGAGGGTCAGTACTGAGGGGGAGCCACACTGCCAGAGGGTCAGTACTGAGGGAGTGCCGCACTACCACAGGGTCAGTACTGAGGGAGTGCCGCACTGTCAGAGGGTCAGTGCTGAGGGAGTGCCGCACTGTCAGAGGGTCAGTGCTGAGGGAGTGCCGCACTGTCAGAAGGTCAGTGCTGAGGGAGTGCCGCACTGTCAGAGGGTCAGTGCTGAGGGAGTGCTGCACTGTCAGAGGGTCAGTGCTGAGGGAGTGCCGCACTGCCACAGGGTCAGTACTGAGGGAGTGCCGCACTGCCACAGGGTCAGTGCTGAGGGAGTGCCGCACTGCCACAGGGTCAGTGCTGAGGGAGTGCCGCACTGCCACAGGGTCAGTACTGAGGGAGAGCCACACTGTCAGAGGGTCAGTGCTGAGGGAGTGACTCACAACTAGAGGGGCTCCTATATCAGATGGTGGATGTTTGACTGTCCTGGAATATTCAGAGGATGTTCAGAGTCCTTCTGGGAGTCTCCTGCTTTGACTGAGTCCCCAGGGAGAGAAGTTGGTTCAGGAATCTGGAGTCAGACAAATGAAAGACACCTCCAGCCCAGTTGGGCTGGCTTCCAGTGATTTGTGCCCTGACTCTGACCTGATTCTATCGGGAGATGGTACTGCTCTATTCTTGTCCTCAGATTCCGAGAATCTCCAAATGCTGAGCATTTCTGTCAGTTTCTGCTTGATTGTATGTCACAGAAATACATCTACCTTTGACACATGCCTTCTCCAGGTTAACACTTCAAACTGATGAAGGGCTTATGCCCGAAACGTCGAATTTCCTGTTCCTTGGATGCTGCCTGACCTGCTGCGCTTTTCCAGCAACACATTTTCAGCTCAAACTAAATGTCCAACCTAGCTTATTAAGGGGACAATAACAAGGGAGGAGTAAATTTCAGAGAAAAGGCAGGAGGTTAAAGGGGATTTCAGAATATCATTTTCACCGAGTGGGTGATGGGGCTCTGGAATGCGTTGCCTGGGGGGGGGGGGGGAGTTAAGGTGGGAAAGCTCACAACCTTTTAAATGTTCTTGGATGAGCAACTGAAACGTTTTAACCTTCCAGGGTGTGGGACTAGTGCAGGAAAGTGGGATTAGTGTAAATAGGAGAGTGCAGATTTGATAGGCCGAAAGGCCTCGGCCATGCTTAATGGTTGTTTGACTCTGTCTGACGTATCCTGGCTTTCAGGAAATATTCTCTCTCAGCTTCAGGGGCCATTAAGAACTGTTCCACACAGCTAAGGCTTCTCAGCTTGGCAGATTTATCGAGTTATTTTTCCCAGTTACGTTATCCAGAACAGATTCAGCCTGACCAATTTCTTCTGGATGGATTATGTAAACACGTGAATAGCAAAATATGAGCTGGAGGAGACCATTCAGCCCCTCGGGCCTGTTCCATTATTATACAAGATCGAGGCTGATCTGTTTGTGTTTCCAATCCCACAATCCCATGTACCCCTGATAGTCTGCCACTCCCTGCATCACAAGAGTCTATCCCCCTCTGTCTGGGAAATATTCACTCACCCAACCTCCACTACCTTCTGAGGCAGAGAGTTCCAAAATCTCACAGCCCTCTGAGAGGGGAAAACCATCTCACCTCTGCCCTGAGGGGGGTGACCCCTAATCTTAATTTTAACCCAATTCACTCGACAAAACAAAAATAAACAAATCAAAAGAACTGTGGATGTTGGAAATCAGAGACAAAAACAGAAATGGTTGTAAAAGCTCAGCAGGTCTGGCAGTATCTGTGGAGAGAAATCAGAGTTAACGTTTTGGGTGGAATGACCCTTCCTCAGAGACCTGACAAAAGCTTGTGATGTTAAATAAACCTGTCGGACTATAACCTGGTGAGGTGTGACTTCTGACTTTGTCCACCCCAGTCCAACAGCAGCATCTCCCCATCTTGAATAAAGAGCCCAAAACAGTCCACAGTATTTGGGATGTGATCTCACCAATGCCGCGTATAAATGAAGCACTTTTATATTCAATGCCTCATCCCATTAAATGTCAGCGTTCCATTCGTCTTCATCATCACTTGCTGTACGTGCGGATGAATGCTCTGTGCCTCATGCATTCGAACACCCTGATCCATCTGCACCTCAGAATTCCACAGTCACTCTCCAGTTAAGTAACATTCAGGTTTTTTAATCTTCCTTCCAAAGTGAAGAACTTCACAATTTCCCACATTATACTTCATCTTCCAGATCTTTACCCACTCTCTCAACCGAGCTCTGTCCATCTGCAGACCCCTTTCCAACCGATCTCGGTGCTGTCTGTGGATTTAGTCACCGTGCATTCACTCCCCTCATCTACATCATTGATGTAAGTTGCAAAAGGGTTAGGTCCCAGCACAGACCCCCCAGGGGACTGCACTCACCACATCCTGACAAGCAACAAAGACCCATTTCTTCATCGTCTCTGTTTTCTATCAGCTAGCTAGACTTCCAACCATGTTCGCATGTGACCCCCTGCATCGTTTATTGGTTGCTATCATGTTTGACATGGTGTAGCATTTTGTCAAAGGCCTTCTGGAAATACAAGTACAGTACATCACCAGGCTTCCCTCCATCTTTACTACATGTTGCTCCTTCAGACCAGTCTCAAGTCTTCAAAGAACTCCAATAAACTGCCCAAACATGGATTACTCTTATTAAAACTGCACTGATTTTTCCTAATTATCCAGATTGGGGAGATGGGGGGGTTGGGGAGATGGGGGGATTGGGGAGATGGGGGGGTTGGGGAGATGGGGGGGTTGGGGAGATGGGGGGTGGGGGAGATGGGGGGGGTTGGGGAGATGGGGGGGGTTGGGGAGATGGGGGGGGTTGGGGGGGGGGGGGGGTTGGGGAGATGGGGGAGATGGGGGGTGGGGGTGCTCTGCTCCTTACCTGGGACATGTGTGGCCGTTGGTTGATGTCTTTGAGCAGGATGCAGCGGGGCCGGAGTGTGTTGAGTAAGCGGCAGAGGATCACCCCATCCCGGAGAGACTGTGCCAGGTCAAAGACCTGAGCCCCTGGCCAGCTCACCCTGTGGTCGGGGGGCAAAACCCCACAATTTATCAACCAAACACAACACTGCCGCCAGGGCTCCATCAGCCCGCACTGCCCCAGGCGCCTCTGAGCACTGTCCCCTCTCTCTCTCTCTCTGCTGCAGTTATTCTCTCACTCTCTCTATCATTCTATCTCTAGTTCCGTGTTCCTCACTCCCTCCCGTCCCTCTCCCCCCACCCTCTGTGTCCCTCAGTCTCTGTCTCTGTCCCAGGTTCTGGGAGCTCTGTCTCTCGGAATCATTCTCCCCTCCGACTCCCTCCCGCACTCTCACTTCCCTTTTCCCCCTCTCCCTCTACACCCCCCCCCCCCACCCCGTGTCTCTCTCTACCCCTCTCCCTCTCCCTCTCTCTCTATGTCTCTCCCCCCCCTCTCTCCCTCTCTGTTTGTCTCTCTGTCCCTCTCCCTCTGTCTGTCCCTGTCCCTCTCTCTATGTCTCTCCCTCTCTGTCTGTCTGTCTGTCTCTCTCCCTGTCCCGGTCTCTGTCTCTGTCTCTGTCCCTCTCCCTCTCTCTCCCTGTGTCTGTATCTATCTATCTCTCTCTCTCTCTCTCCCTGTGTCTGTCTCTCCCCCTCTCTCTGTCTCTGTCCCTGTGTCTCTCTCTCTCTCTCTCTCTCCCTGTGTCTGTCTCTCCCTCTCTCTCTGTCCCTGTGTCTGTATCTATCTCTCTCTCTCTCCCTCTCTGTCCCTGTGTCTGTCTCTCTCTCCCTCTCTGTCCCTGTGTCTCTCTCTCTCTCTCTCTCTCCCTGTGTCTGTCTCTCCCTCCCTCTCTGTCCCTGTGTCTGTATCTCTCTCTCTCTCTCTCCCTCTCTGTCCCTGTGTCTGTCTCTCTCTCCCTCTCTGTCCCTGTGTCTGTCTCTCCCCCTCCCTCTCTCTCTCCCCCTCCCTCTCTCTCTCCCTCCCTCTCTGTCTCTCTCCCTCTCCCTCTCTCTCCCCCTCCCTCTCTCTCCCCCTCCCTCTCTCTCCCCCTCCCTCTCTCTCCCCCTCTCTCTCTCCCCCTCCCTCTCCCTCTCTGTCTCTCTCCCCCTCCCTCTCTCTCCCCCTCCCTCTCTCTCCCTCTCTCTCTCTCCCTCTCTGTCCCTGTGTCTGTCTCTCCCCCTCTCTGTCCCTGTGTCTGTATCTCTCTCTCTCTCCCTCTCTGTCCCTGTGTCTGTCTCTCTCTCCCTCTCTGTCCCTGTGTCTGTCTCTCCCCCTCCCTCTCTCCCTCTCTCTCTCTCTCTCTCCCTCCCTCTCTGTCTCTCTCTCTCTCCCTCCCTCTCTGTCCCTCTCCCTCTCCCTATCCCTATCTCCTGTCCCAGTTCTGGGTGACCCGTTAAATTTTTTTCGAGCTTCTGCCGCTTCCGTCTGTAACTGGAGTGTACGAGTGCGCGCAGGGATGGCGGCGGGAACGCGTACGGGTGAGGCGAGAGCGCGCACTGTGTCCGGGTGCTCGCGGACAGGAACTTGGTGGTGAGTGTGCAATGGGGAGAATTGCCCTCAGCCTGAGAGTGCAGGGTATTACCGGGCTCTAGCTGCCCTGGGCATGGACAATAAACCCTGCTCTAACCAACTAGCTGCAAGTCCCACCAACACAGTCACAGGCTCAGCCCCTGCTCACACAATGGTGTCAGATCCCAGGTTTAATGTGACCGACTTTAGTTCCAGTTTCAACATCACTGCACACTCGAAACAGTCACAGCTTGGATAGCAATTTAATGCGAATACCATTCCACATTTCCCTGGTATCAAAACGGCCCCATCACATTACTCATTTTTTATTCATTCATGGGATCTGGGTGTCACTGGCTGGCCCTATATTTCTTACCTGTCCCTAGTTGCCCCTTGAGAAGGTGGGGGTGAGCTGCCTTCTTGAACCGCTGTAGTCCATGTGCTGTGGGTAGACCCACAATGCCCTTAGAGAGAGAATTCCAGGATTTTGACCCAGTGAAGGAATGGCAATATATTTCCAACTCAGGATGGTGAGGGGCTTGGAGGGTAACTTGTAAGGGGTGGGGTTCCGATGTATCTGCTGCCCTTGTCCTTCTAGATGGAAGTGGTCATGCATTTGGAAGGGGATGTCTGAGGATTTTTAACTTGTAAGGGGTGGGGTTCCGATGTATCTGCTGCCCTTGTCCTTCTAGATGGAAGTGGTCATGCATTTGGAAGGGGATGTCTGAGGATTTTTTTGGTGAATTCCTGCAGAGCGTCTTGTGAATAGTACACACTGCTGCTACTGAGCGTCGGGGGGGGGCGGAGGGAGGGGATGGTTCTGGCTGGGCTACGTTGTCTGGGATGGTGTTGAGCTTCTCAGTTGTTGTTGGCGGTACTCTCACTTGTGTCTTTGCTGATTTTGCTTCTTTCCTCTCAGCGTTTTCTCATTTGCATCCATTCTATATCAATGTCTCCTTTACCATAATTTCTACTCTTGGACAGGTTCACAAGATGATACACTCGATCCTCCTCTCCCTTTTCATAAAGTCATACAGTATAGAAGAGGCCTTTCAGCCCATCGAGCCTGCATGGACCAATCTACACTAGTCCCACTTTCCAACACTTGGCTCATAGTGTTGAAGCATTGAAATGCTTATCAAGATTTGTTCCTTTTGTACCTGCTAGAAGCCTCTCTTTTCCTCATGAATATTCCTCCACATCCAGGGTTCTCTGGGCTTGTTGTTCCAAGAATACGGACATGACTCCCCTGAGTAACGTTTGAATGTCTCACACTGTTCTCCTGTAGGTTTTACCATTAAGTAGCTGTTACCAATCTATTTCTACCCTATCTTAATAAAATTTCCCTTACCCCAACGCAAATCCCTTTCTTGTAGGCTACCTATTTTTCTTTTCCATAATAAACTTGAAGCGAATGGGGATTCCATATCGATTCCAGCATCTGCAATAACTTTCTCCTTAAGCATTTGGTGTGTGGTCACTACCAATGAAATGCTCCACACTGCCCCCTGGAGCACCTCTCCGGCTTCACTCCGCAGAATGGTAGTCAGCACTGCACTGCCCCTTCTCTTAGATTAGATTACTTACAGTGTGGAAACAGGCCCTTCGGCCCAACAAGTCCACACCGACCCGCTGAAGTGCACCCACCCATACCCCTACATTTACCCCTTACCTAACACAACGGGCAATTTAGCATGGCCAATTCACCTGACCCGCACATCTTTGTGACTGTGGGAGGAAACCGGAGCACCCGGAGAACGTGCAAACTCCACACAGTCAGTCGCCTGAGGCAGGAATTGAACCCAGGTCTCAGGCGCTGTGAGGCAGCAGTGCTAACCACTGTGCCACCGTGCCGCCCACATTGTGGGCTAGCTTCATGCTGATATAAAAAAGCTCTCCTGAACACAATTCAAGAAATCTGTCCCTCTAGATCCTGTACACTATGACAAATTAATACTGGGAAGTTTAAAGCTTCTAATACAATCATCTTGTTATTGTTTGAACACCCCTCAGTGAATTGTCTGTATATTTGCTCCTGTATTGCCTTTGACTGTTTGGGGGGGGGGGAGGTGGAATCTATAATACACTCCTCAGTGTGTCTGCCTCTGTTTATTCCTAAATTCTATCCACAAAGCCTCAACTAATGCGATACTGTGTATGTACGTTAATATTGAAACAGATTAAAGTATGTTAATAATGGGATATTCCAGAACTAGCATGAGGACGGCACGGTGGCTCAGTGGTTAGCACTGCTGCCTCACAGCACCAGGGTCTCAGGTTTGATTCCAGCCTCGGGTGACTGTCTGTATGGGGTTTGCACGTTCTCCCCGTGTCTGCGTGGGTTTCCTCTGGGTGCTGCAGTTTCCTCCCACAGTCCAAAGATGTGCAGGTCAGGTGAATTGGCCATGCTAAATTGCCCATAGTGTTAGGTAAGGGGTAAATGTAGGGGAATGGGTCTGGGTGGGTTACTCTTCGGCGGGTCGGTGTGGACTTGTTGGGCCGAAGGGCCTGTTTCCACACTGTAGAGCATCTAATCTAATGACCCTTCCAATGGACCTCTCCTCCTTACTGCAGTCACTAACTCCTTAATTAATAATGTAACTCCTCCTCATCTTTTACACCCTCCCCTGTCCTGCCTGAGAATCCTGTACCCTGGAATGTTGGGTTATTAGTCCTGCCCCTCCCTCAGCCGTGTCCCTGTGATGGCAACAACATCACAACTCCATCTGTCAATCCATGCCCCTAACCCATCTGTCTGACCAATAATACTCCTCACATTGAAATACAGGCCATCCAGCCTCACCTTACTGCCTTGAATCTCAATGTGACTGAACTCCCTCTGCTGTGGTTCCTTTACTAAAGTAAGCTGTGACCCCATTGCCCTAACACTCTGTACCCCCTCCCCCGATTGGCAAACCCCACCGTAAGGATTTTAGTGACGTTCTGGTTCAAGTGCAACCTGCCCCCTTGTTCAGATCCCATCTTCCCCAGAAACAGTCCCAATGACCCAGGAATCTAAACCCCTCCCTCCTGCACCGACTCTTCAGCTGCACTTTCATCTGCAATAATCATCAGCAATGTCAACAACATTAAAAGACATTTTCCAGTGCCTACCAGTGCCTTTCAGTTCTGAAAAAGGATTACTGGACTCAAAACATTAACTCTGTTTCCCTTTACACAGACGCCGCCAGTCTTGCGAAGCTTCTCCAGCATTCTGTATTTGTTTCAGATTTCCAGCATCTACAATATTTTACTTTTATTTTGAATCTAATTGTGTATTGTCCTCTTTTTGTTGTAGAATACCCATTATTAACGTACTTTAATCTGTTTCAATATTAACGTATATACACAGAATTGCAGTATCAATGCCATTGTCTAATGGTCCAGTCTTAATATGGTTTTATAATATCTATGTATTAAAGTAATTTCACACTATCCCTGTTTTATTCTAATTGTATATTATCTCAACATAAATATTATTTTATTTTATCTTTGTATTAATGTATTTGAACACTATATCACCATTCACAGTGATTCACCATGAATGTATTTGGACTCTATCCAAGTGTTAATATAATTATAGACTATCTCAGTTTGACTGCAATTGTAACACTATCTACATTAATATAATTTCACAGAACAGTACAGCACAGGAACAGGCCCGTCACCCACCAAGACTGCACCGGTACATGGTCTTTTTCTAAACTACAAACTTTTTTCCTCTACATGGTCTGTATCCATGTGTCTCTCAAGATGATTCTTAAACATTGCTATTGTATTCCACTCCACCACCCCTTCGAGCAGCACATTCCAGTCACTTACCATCGTCTGTGCAAAACTCCTGCCTCTCACAACTCCTTCAAACTTATCCCCTTTTACCTTAAACCTTTGTCCCTTAGTAATTAACATTTCTGTTCTAGGAAAAGAGTCTGACTATCCATCCTATCCGTGCCTCTCATAATTTTGTAAACTTCTACCAGGTCACCCCTCTGTCTCAACATTCAAGTGAAAACAAACCAAGTTTGACAGTCTCTCCTTGTAGCTGATACCCTCCAAACCAGGCAACATCCTGGGAAACTGGGTCTGCCCCCTTTCCAAAGCCTCCAATCCTTCTGGTAATGCGGCAGCCAGAACTGTACACAATGTTCCAAATGTGTCCTAACTGAAATTCTAAACAGTCACAATGCGATTTGCCAATGTTTACACGCTATGTCCTGACCAGTGAAGGCAGCATGTGCTGAGCCTTCTTGACCACCTCCCCCCCCCCCCCCCCACTCCGCCCCCACCCTACCCCCACCCCCACCACCCCCCCACCCCCCCCCACCCCCCCCCCCCCCGCCATCTTATCGACTGCGTTGCCACAAATGTCATGAGATTTCTGAGAGTGTGTGAATTGATACTTCCCCAAGAGTAGCCATTCTGACAGGAGGTCTGTATAATGATTGTATTGTAGGACCATAGCTGCTAGCTAATGTTGGGAGATGAAGGCATAAAAGAACGAGTTGGGTGGGAGGGTGTGGAAAGCTCAGTACTGGTGGGCTCAATGAAGAGGAAGTGAGAAAGGGTCATGATTGTTGGGACCACTCTACATTCCCAAGCTGAGCCTGTGACTAACTCTGCAAAGTTCAACCTTCCTTTGTGTCATCTTCTCTGAATCACAGAGACACAAAGGTCTGAACACACAAACTCTACCATTGACTGATGTGAAGCCTTTCAAGGGGCACTTGTATTAATGAGGCAGCTTCACAATACTGGGCGAAGACATTTGTAATGATAGCAATCGTCATGTGAAACACCTTGTGTGTACGTTTGTGTGTGGGATACAAATGCTGGTCACGAGCATTACCAATTGACGATAGTCAACTCTGTGAAACACTGTGCGCTATAATTCACAAAGACCCTTCAAGGTCTTGAAGGCTTCACAAGGAAACAGCTGATTCCCTCTATTTTGAACAGTCTGTATTCACCATCATGTTCTTATCTTCAATATTCTCTTTGTTTGGGTGATATGGGAATTTGGGATGGGGACCAGGGTTAGAGTAAACACCTAGCACATCCAATCTCTGTCTCTGTGCACAACTGCATTCATTAGAATCAGCTCCCTATATGAAACATTCAAAGTCCCTTCAGTTCTCGGTGTCCCATTGTCGGGAGTACCATGCTAAAATTTGGGAGGATTGTTTTGTTTCTTTCCCAGCAAAATAGATATTTTCCCACCTTTCACAGCTCCATGCACAATGTATGTCCCTTTCCCCATATGAACTGATATGAACTGAATGAATATTCCCTTCAAACCTACTGTTCACATTCTGTATCTCCCAACCTTATTAGTAACTAAATTCTTCTTACTATCTTCTTTTATCATGATTTCTTCTAAATCTTTAAAATTGCATCTTTTTGTTAATTCTGTTCCCCACTCCCCCAGTGCAGTGCTCTCAGTTTAATGAATTTAAACTCCTTTGATTTAGTGCTGTAGTCTTGCCTCATGATGACCACTCACTATGCCACAATGCTCAGTATGAAATGGAAGGGACCCTCCTCACCCTGCTCCGTTGTACCATTGACCTTAAGGTTTTTCTTAAAGCAGCCATGGAATTGATCCACTCATGCATCTTCTCATTTTGTTTTGTTCCTTCCAGATCAAGTGGATTTCTTCCACCATTTTTACCTTTGTTTAAACAATAATCCCACCGCTCATCACCGTGTTGTATCAAACCACATTGACACCGAAGTTTTGTGATTGAGTTCTATCATCAATTCCACTTTCTGCACCAGCTCCAAGAGTGCTGATTGACAGAGGATGAGGATAAATGATGGACGTTGTGAATCTTTCCAAGATGTGCAACTTTGTTTTAACAACAAGCTGCACTTTATTGAATGATAGCAACAGATGCAAAGTACAATAGCATTAGCTAGTTCGACATAATTACTCACGTTGCGATTCCAGCTGATGCTGTTTCTGGGAAACTCCGATCCTAGACTGAATCCTGGCTTGACAGATTTTTTTAAATAAAAGGAGGTGGGTTTTCACTGAAATATGAACACACAATGCTGCAGGTTCAGATTTAACAATAAAACAGAAGTTTATTATTCAAATTAAAATAAAGCAGAATAAACCAACCTGCTGACAAACCACACAATTGTAAAGATTTTGATACATATGGCAACCTTTAAAATACCCACAACATTTCTCTACAGAACTCATACCAGAGAGGATTCTCTGCTCTTTCACATCCATAGAAATCACGTCCAAACAACTTGATGAAATGTTTTCAAAGCAATGTGAATAGATGAGTGTTGTGTTTTTAACATGTTTAAAGCTGCCAGAGAATATGGTGGAGATGAGTACAATTACAACATGTAAAAGATATTTGGAAAGGTACGTCAATGGGAAGGGTTTACAGGGATATGAGCAGATGCTGGCAATTGGGATGAGGCCACATTGGGCTGTCATCGGAGCAGATGGAGTTGGTCTGAAGGGTCCATTTCCATGGTGTATAACTCTACAATTCAGAGTCTCCCTGTTGGAACTTCAGAAGGCTTTAGATAAATTCCGACATGGGAGACTCATAGCAAAGTGTGACAATACCACGGCTTTAAGAGGTGTTTTTTGGCCCTCTATTTTGAAGAGATTTAAAGACAGAGGTAGAGAGCTGTCTATTCAAAGCCAATAAAGTAAACAGCTTATGAGGCCCCCCTGGTTTGCCTCCTGAAGCAGCCTGAATGGTGGAGTCAGCCCCCCACAGAGCCAGGGCTTTAGCTTTCATTAATGGCTGGGAATTTGAAGCTGGGTTGGAAGCTGTTACATCTCTCTCTCTCTCCCTCTCTCTCTCTCTGTTCCGTCTGAAAGCCTGGGTTCACTGTCTGCTGCCAGAATCGCAGGTGAGATCATCAGTTTTACTGACTTTGCCTTTGCCTAGGGTGTGTTTATGGGATGTTACTGTATTGGAGCAGTTACTTTTTAGTAGTTAAATAATCTATTATTCTGTTAATTTTTCCAAGAGAGTTAAAGTTATACCAATTCTTTATTTTAACCATAGGGTAAAAATAAAGTGTATTTTGTGTAAGGCCATGTAGTGGTATCCTGCAGAGATCTGTTCTTGGGCCTCTGTTCTTTGGAGTTTTTCTAAATGATTTGGATGAAGAAGTGAAAGGGTGAGTTAGTAAATTTGCCGACGACACAAAGATCAGTGATGTTCTGGATTGTGTTGAGGGCTGTTGCAGACTACAACATGACATTGACAGGGTGCAAAGCTGGGCTGAGAAGTGGCAGATGGAGTTCAACCTGGATAAATGCGAAGTGATTCATTTTGGAAGCTTCAATTTGAATGCAGAATATAGGATTAAATACAGGATTCTTGGCAGTGTGGAGGAACAGCGGGATCTTGGGGTCAAAGTACATAGATCCCACAAAGTTGCCACCCAAGTTGATAGGGTTGTTAAGAAAGCATATGGTGCTTTGGCTTTCATTAAAAGGGGTATTGTGTCTAAGAGCTGGGAGGTTTTGCTGCAGCTCTACAAGTCCCTGGTGAGACCACACTTGGAATATTGTGTCCAGTCTGGTCACCTAATCATAGGAAGCATGTAGATGCTTTAGAGAGGATACAGAGGAGATTTCCCAGGATGCTGCCTGGATTGGAGAGCTTGTCTTATGAAGAGAGGTTGTGAGCTTGGACTTTCACACTGGAGAGGAGGAGGAAGAGTGGTGACTTGATCGAGGTGTACAAAACAATGAGAGGCATCGATAGAGTAGATAGCCAGAGACTTTCCCCCAGGGCTGAAATGGCTGTCAGAATGGGACATAAGTTTAAGGTGATTGGAAGAAGGGTTAGTGGAGATGTCAGAAGTAGATTCTTTACACACACAGTGGTGGGTGTGTGGAATGTACATTAGGGACATTTAAGTGACTGCTGGACAAGCACACGGACAGCAATAAATCGAGGGGTGTGTAGGTTAGATTGATCTTAGATTAAGAAAAATACTTGGCACCACTTCATGGGCTGAAGGGCCTGTACTGTACCGTGCTGTACTGTTCTATGTAACCAATCGAAGTATATCTAGGACACAACCTCTTGCAGTTGTCCAAATGTTAGGGTTTAGGCTATTCCTTGATATATTTGATGGGGAGTTAGTCTGGTCATAGACTTGTAGAGTGTTAAGGACCAGGACAGACCTCCCACACCCCCCTCCCAACCTAAACATTATAAGAAGGTAATCCAGATCCTAATGTTTCAGTTGTTTGAGGCAGACGTTAAGATGGATATCCCAGGAGGGATGCAGCTGATCAAACTGCCTGGCTTCGGGTCAACCAAAATTTATTTACACAGCACCCAATGAAACACAAGCAAAAGAAAACAGCATTTAGAATAACACTGCTGAAAATGTGTTGCTGGTTAAAGCGCAGCAGGTCAGGCAGCATCCAGGGAACTGGAAATTCAATGTTTCGGGCAAAAACCTGAACATACATATGAAGGGCTTACGCTCGAAACGTCGAATTTCCTGCTCCTTGGATGCTGCCTGACCTGCTGCGCTTTAACCAGCAACACATTTTCAGCTCTGATCTCCAGCATCTGCAGACCTCTTTAGAATAACACTGACTTGAAAAGTCAACCGACACGATATCCCCATAACTTAACAAAGGAGCTGTTCCGATTTCCTGCAATATCCTCATAACCACATCCCTTGGCAAATCAAATTCACAGGTTCTGAGAGGAGAGGTGTCACAGAGAGAGAGAGAGAGAGAGAGAGGGAGTCAGCCAGAAATATTTGTTGAATCAGAGAATTTTTTTCCAGCAGTTTTGAACAGTGTGCTTGCTAAAATCAAACCAGACCAGAAAAAAACCTCTGAACTGGCCAATCCCCTTTCATTGTACAAGTGTTGAAAAAAAACCTAAAAGCCTTTCCCTTGATTGTTGCCTTGGGCAGTATCTGTTAGACATTGGCAAAGTCCCCTACCCCAGACAAACTGGAACCTCTGCCTCTTACAACCCCTCTGGATGTAGGTTTGCTCACTGAGCTGGAAGGTTCATTTTCAGACATTTCGTCACCATACTAGGTAACATCTTCAGTGGGCCTCCAGACGAAATACTGTTGGTGTTTCCTGCTTTCTATTTATATGTTAAGGTTTCCTTGTTTGGTGATGCCATTTCCTGTTCTTTTTCTCAGGTGATGGTAAATGGGATCCAAGTCAATGTACCTTTTGATAGAGTTCCAGTTGGAATGCCATGCTTCCAGGAATTCTCGTGCGTGTCTCTGTTTGTCTTGTTTTCAGATGAATGTATTGTCCCAGTTGAAATGATGTCCTTCCTTATCTGTATGTAAGGATACTAGTGAGAGAGCGTCATGTTGTTTTGTGGCTAGAGTTTAGATCAGAGTGGTGCTGGAAAAGCACAGCAGGTCAGGCAGCATCCGAGGAGCAGGAGAATCGATGTTTTGGGCAAAAGGCCTTCATCAGGAATAGAGGCAGGAAGCCTCCAGGGTGGAGAGATAAATGGGGGGATGTCTAGTGGGGTGTCACGGACAAAGCACTGCTGGTGTTTTCTGCTTTCTCTTTATATGTTTGGGTTTCCTTGGGTTAGTGATGTCATTTCCTGTGGTGATGTCATGGTGATGTGAAAATGACAGCCAGATTACTCAGACCCCTTGGCATCATGGTAGCCCACAAACCCACCAACCCACTAAAACAGCAGCTAATGAACTTGAAAGACCCTAAACAGACAACAAGCAAAACTAATGTCATTTACAAAAATACTGAGCAAGGACTGTAACAAACACTACATTAGACAAACAGGCAGAAAAAACTAGCCACCAGGATACGTAAACACCAACTAGCCACAAAACAACATGACCCTCTCTCACTAGTATCCTCACATACAGATGAGGAAGGACACCACTTCGACTGGGACAACACGTCCATCCGAGGACAAGACAAACAGAAACATGGATGAGAATTCCTAGAAGCATGGCATTCCAACCAGAACTCAGTCAACAAACACATCAAGTTAGACCCCATCTACCACCCCCTGAGAAAAGGAACAGGAAATGACATCACCAACCCAAGGAAACCTGAACATACAAATAGAAAGCAGGAATCACCAACAGTACTTCGTCCGGAGGCCCACTGAAGATGTTACCCACGCTGGTGATGAAACATCTGAAATTGAACCTTCCAGCTCAGCGAGCAAGCCTAAATCCAGAACCTCAACCTGAGCTGGAAATCTTCTCAGAACTCATTTTACAGCCCTCTAGATAAAAACCAAGGACAAAATCACTTGTTCAAGGAGCAGCAGCATCATCACAAGACAAAAACAGCACAGAAACAGACCCTTCGGTCCAACCCGTCCATGCTGACCAGATATCCTAACCTAATCTAGTCCCACCTGTCAGCACTTTGCCCCTATCCCTCCAAACCCTTCCTATTCATATCCCCATCCAGATGCCTTTTAAATGCTGTAATTGTACCAGCCTCCACCACTTCCTCTGGCAGCTTATTCTATACAAGTACCACCCTCTGTGTGAAACAGTTACGCATCAGGTCCCTTTTAAATCTTTCTCCTCTCACTTTAAACCTATCCCCTCTAGTTCTGGACTCCCCTACCCTGTGAAAAAGATCTTGGGAGAAAGTGAGGACTGCAGATGCTGGACACCAGAGTTCAGAGAGTGGTGCTGGAAAAACACAACCGGTCAGGCAGCATCTGGGGAGCAGGAGTGTCGACGTTTCGAGCATAAGGCCTTTATCATCCAGAATTCCTGATGAAGAGCTTCTGCTCAAAATATCGGTTCTCCTGTGGAAGAGACCTTGTCTATTTACCCTACCCATGCCCGTCATGATTTTATAAACCTCTATAAGGTCACCCCTCAACCTCCGAAGCTCCAGGGAAAACAGCCCCAGCCTGTTCAGTCTCTCCCTGTAGCTCAAATCCTCCAACCCTGGCAACATCCTTGTAAAGCTTTTCTGTACCCTCTCAAGTTTCACAACATCTTTCCTGTAGCAGAGAGACCAGAACTGAACTCAGCATTTCAATATTTTAATTGTACAAACATTGTAAATTTGGTGAGATTTAACTAACCTGACTGTAATTTTCTATCCCAAACCCTGGAAGTGGTTGTTCCCAGGTAGCCTGGTGCTTTTCTCCCTGGCTCGTACTCTGGTGGTGTGGAAGCAAAGCCGGGAAGGGGGTTATTTTGACTGACACCAGGGTTTCCCATTGCTGAGATCCCCCAGTTCGTGGGGGAGATGGGGTCCACTTACAGAACAGACACTGAGATGTACAGTATCCTAGTGTCTGGGACACTATATGACATTCACTCTGCTATATGATGAGCCCACACTGTGAGAGAGGAGGAGACTGTAAGTCCTGCAGATGCTGGAAGCCAGAGTCAGTAGATGTGAAGCTGGAGAAGCACTGACAAGCCTTAGAGGGGCAGTAACGTCAATGTTTCAGACTGAACTCCTTTGTAAGGACTGGGGAGGGGAAGGGGGCCCAGATGTAAATAGAGGGAGGGGGTGGGGCTGGGGGAAGGGTAGGTGGGATGGCGATAGGTAGATGCACGTGGAGAGTTATTGAGATTGGTCAGTGGGAAGGGTGGAGTGGAGAGGTGAGTAGGAAGATGAACAGGGAGGCGAGGAGGAAGGGTGGCATTAAGCAGGGAATGAGGAGGGATTTTGAAACTGGTGAAGCCATTATTGAGGCCATTGATCTGTACGCTTTCCACGTGAAAGATCAGTCGTTGTTCCTCCAGTTTACATTTGGCCTCACTCTGACAGTGGAGACTGCTGAGGATGGACATGCTGTCAGGGGAGTGGGAGGGGTAATTAAAATGGATGGCAACTGTAAGGTCGGGTTGGTTGATGCGTGCAGTGCGCAGATGCTCCATGAACCAATCCCCGTGTCTGTGTTTGCTGCCCCCAATATAGAGGAGATCTCATCAGGAACAACGGATGCAATAGATGAAGTGCAGGTGAGTATCTGTCAGATCTGGAAGGATTGTTTAGGGCCTTGGACGGAGGTGAGAGGGGAGGTGCGGGGGCAGGTGTTACACCTCTTGCGGTTGCAGGGAAAGGTACCGGATGTGGTGGGTGAAGTTGATGAGGGAGTTGCGGAGTGAATGGTCCCTGTGGAAAGTGGACAAGGGGAAGGAAAGAAGTATCTTTTTGGTGATGGGGTCTGATTGTAGGTGGCAGAAATGTCAGAAGATGATGCATTGGATTTGGAGGTTGATGAGTTGGTATGTTAGACTAAGGGAACTCTATCCTTATTGTTGTTGGGGGCCGGGGTTTGAGGACAGAAGTGTGGGAGATGGAGGAAATGCGGTTAAGTGCATCCTTAATTATTGAGGAGAGGAAAAATAGTCACTGAAGTAGGAGGATATCTGGGATGTCCTGGAGTGGAATGCTTCATCCTAGGAGTAGATGCAGTGGAAGGGGAGGAATTGGGGGCATGAGACTTCTGCAGGAGGGTGGGTGTGTGGAGGTGTAGTCGAGGTAGTTGTGGGAGTCAGTGTGTTTGAAATAGATATCAGTGGCGAGTTGGTTTCCAGAGACCAAGACGGGGAGGTCCAGGAAGGGGAGGGTAGTGTCAGAAGTGGTCCAAACGAATTTGAGGGCGGGGTGGAAGGTATTGGTGAAGTTGATGAACTTGCGGAAGCACAATGCAGCACCAATGCACACATCAATATAGTGGAGGAAGAAGTAAAGGATGGTGCCTGTGTAGATGTAGAAGAGGGACTGTTCTGTGAATCCTACACAGAGGCAGGCATAGCTCAGGCCCATGCAAGTGCCCATGGCTACCCTTTTGGTTAGTAGGAATCAAATGAAAATTTGGTGAGGTTAGATTAGATTCCCTACAGTGTGGAAACAGGCCCTTCGGCCCAACAAGTCCACACTGACCCTCCAAAGAGTAACCCACCCAGACCCATTCCCCTCCTGTATATTTACCCT
Organism: Hemiscyllium ocellatum; assembly: GCF_020745735.1. Taxonomy (NCBI): domain Eukaryota; kingdom Metazoa; phylum Chordata; class Chondrichthyes; order Orectolobiformes; family Hemiscylliidae; genus Hemiscyllium; species Hemiscyllium ocellatum. The sequence goes on along the minus strand of NC_083409.1, from coordinate 115,328,724 downwards.
CTGACTGATGCACCTAACACTATGGGCAATTTAGCATGGCCAATTCACCTGACCTGCACATCTTGGGGCTGTGGAAAGAAACCGGAGCAAACCCACGCAGACACAGGGAGAGTGTGCAAACTCCACACAGACAGTCGCCTGAGGCGGGAATTAAACCCGGGTCCCTGGCACTGTGAGGCAGCAGTGCTAACCACTGAGGACCATTTCTGCCAGGCAAATGAGAGTGTCAGTGGAGGGGGCTGTAATGAAGGTGCAGAAGTGTACTGTACCTTTAAGAGAGAGATGAAGCGAACAAGGACTGACTGGAAGCACAGAGAGTGCTGAATAAGGTCATAATGAAACACTTGGTTGAAACAATAGCTGGAGTTGTGTTACCATGGAACAAAAACAAATTCAAATTTGGCCAATCTGTTTAAAGTATGCCCCAGATACCAAATTCCAATTGAATTTGAATTTATGTTTCAATGACATCAAACCAATGAAATGATCCAGTGCTTTGGGATATACAACCAGACATTTTGTACAGTTAGGGGTACAGACTGCTGGCTGAATAACTCTCTGAAAGGTACCTGTTCGCAAGATATTTGTGTAGCAGAACGCCGAAGCTGACCTAGAGAAAACATCTGCAGAGGAAATGCTAGAGAGGACAAACGACAAAGTTGACTGGTCTTGAAATGTGATTTGTTTTGTAAATATTAATTGGGTTTTTAAAAAATCGGACAGTATTGTAGTGTGGGAGGTAAAAGATAGATTTAAGAGAAAAGAATTGGAAATAGTGGTTCTAATGTGCTCTGTTGGACTTAAAGAATAATTTGTTAATTTTAACTTTAAATAGTGACCTCTGGGATAGTTCTTTGCCTCTCAGAATGTATCAGGTTACGGTGTGAGGTGAGCTTCTCTGTGTGTCGGGTTTAAATTAGCAGAGGGGTTTACCTCGTGTTATAACAGAGTGTACAGGCACAGGAGAGGTGGAGGGCGTTTAGGCCCATGTAAGAGATACAGGTGTAAAGAGCCTGTATGGCCATGGTAAAGATGAGGTGCTGGGGGCTAGGGAATTGGAGGTTTCGGAACAGGTGGAGGGTGAGGAGCTTGAGACTTTGTTTAGGCCACAGGTAGAGTATTGTGTTTAATCCTGGTCACCAGGTTAGAGGAAGGATGTGAAGGTTTTTGAAAGGGTGAAGAAGAGGTTTCCAAGATGCTGCCTGGATTAGAGGGTATGAGCTATAAAGAGAGGCTATGAAGAAAATTCACTTGGTGATCCATTCCTTTGTCTGTCTAACTAAGCTTCTCTCTTTGGGCTCTATAACCCCTTATCGTTTACTCCTTTCCCCCTCCCCCCAACCTTATCTTCTGATATAAACTAACAATTTCCCAGCTACCATCTAAGGAAAGGTCGCTAGACTCAAAACACTAACTCTGATTTCTCTTCACAGATGCTGCCAGATCTACTGAGCTTTTCCAGCAATTTCTGTTTTTGTTTCTGAGTGTAATGTAAATATGGGATAGATAAAGCAAAGGCTTTTTAAATTCATTTGCAGGATGTGTCTAGTATTTATTACCCATCCCTAATTGCCCAGAGGGCAGTGAAGAGTTGACCACATTGCTGTGGGTCTGGAGTCACATGTAGGCCAGACCAGATAAGGATGGCAGATTCTTTCCTTAAAGGACATTACTGAACCCAATAGGTTTTTACAAACAATCGATAATGGATTAATGATCATCATTAGACTCTTAATTCCAAATTTCTATTGAATTCAAATTCCACTATCTGCTGTAGCAGGATATGAATCAGAGTCCCAACAGTGTTACCTGTGTCTCTAGATTAATAGTGTAGTAATAACATCACGTGGCCTTCACCTCTCCTTCATCACAATACGGGACACGGGACCAAGGGCAGGTTCATGGAGTTAGGTCACAGATCAGCCATGATCTCACTGACCGGTGGAACAGGCTGAAGGGGATGAATGGCCTCCACTTGTTCCCATAGCATCAGATAATGACCGAGATGTGGAGGAATTCCGTCTCGGAGGGGAGTGAATCTGTGGAGTTCTTTACCACAGCAGACAGAGGCTGGGTCATTAAGTTTCTTCAAGGCTGAGACAGACAGAACTTTAATTAGTAAGAGAAGCGAGGGTCATGGGGAAAGATCAGCAAAGTTCAGGATTATTAGATCAGCCGTGGTCTTATTGAATGGCCTAATTCAGCTCTTACATCCTTAATGTCTTAATGTAATTACACATAATTCCAATATTTAATTCAAATTGCATCTGTACAATGTTTATATAATTGTGTCCTGTTGTGGTCTGAATATAGATTTACATAGTCCCTTGATTAACATAATTGCACACTGCTGCCTGATAGGAACTGAGTTGGGTTTGCAGTTAGCAGCAGTGAATGGACACACCTCTTGCCCAGTGCTGTTGGTCCCCGGGAGATGCCGTGGTGTTTCTGACTGCGCCTGTCCTCTGTCGCCATGCTGTGGCAGTAGAGCTAACTACAACACTCGCTGCTGGAGATTGACTTGATTGACCGAGAGTGATGGACAAACAGGAACTGAGGGAACTTCACTCATGGAACTTTCCACATGGAGCTAATTGAAGATTAACAGCAAACCTTTGGAATTAAAATATTCTAAAATATTTATATACACAAAAATTAATGTTAACATTTAGCAATAAAATCTTTTTTTTCAATCTTTTAATGGAGCCATTTGGATATAACATTCTAATTGTTTATCACATTTTGCCCTACTTTGATACCCAGCTAAACCCGATGTAAGATGTGTAAGTCTTTCATGGCTCAAGCAATGATGTTGCAGTGTCAATGAGTCAATAATCTCCTGCTCTGTACCTCCACACTGCAGCCTCATGTTAGAGTGTGACATGATCAAACCGACCAGGATTTTACCTGAAACTCGAAGGTCCAATGTTTTAAGAGAGGTAATGTTCTCAATGTGATTCACTCTGAATCAACCTGGCAAAATCCTGTGATTGATTATTACCCCAATAATAATACTTTGTGTGCATATATCCCCCAGTTATAATACTCAGTGCATATAATATCCCAGTGTGTGTATAATATCCCCCAGTAATAACACTCAGTGTGGTAACGATAAGCCAGTTAGCTTAACATCTGTGGTTGGGAAGATGCTGAAAGCTATCATTAAAGAAGAATTAGTAAGATATCTGGATGGAAAGTGTTCCATCAGGCAGACACAGCATGGATTCAGGAAGGGTCATGTTTGACAATCTTACTGGAGTTCTTTGAGGATGTCACAAGCGCAGTGGATGGAGGGAACAGGTGGGTGTTGTCTACTTGATTTTCCAGAAGGCATATGATAAGGCGCCACATAAAAGACAAGAATGCATGGAGTTGTGGGGAGTATACTTGCATGGACAGAGGACTGGCTAATCGATAGAAAGCAGATGGTTGGGATAAATAGGTGTTTCTCTGGTTGGAGATCAGTGGTGAGCGGGGTGCTGCTGGAGACGGTGTTGGGCCCACAAATATTCATGATATATATAAATGATTTGGATGAGGAGACCTAGTCTAACATATCCAAGTTTAGGTAAAAAGGTAATATCCAAGTTTGCTGATGACACTAAATTGAGTGGAAAGGCAAACTGTGCAGAGGATTGCTTGGACTATAACCTGGTGTTGTGTGATTTTTAACTTTGTACACCCCAGTCCAGCACTGGCATCTCCAAATCATGTGCAGAGGATGTGGAGGTTCTGTAGAGAGATTTAGATATAACATAGAACATCGAACAGTACAGCACAGTACGGGCCTTTCAGCCCTCGATGTTGTGCTGACCTTTTATCCTACTCTAAGATCAGACTAACCTACATACCCTTCATTTCACTATCTCCCATGGGCCTATCCAAGAGTCTCTTAAACGTCCCTAATGTCCCTGACCCTACTCCCATCCGCTGGCAGTGCATTCCACCACCCTCCCCTCCCCCACTCTCTGGGTAAAGAAACTACCTCTGACATCTGCCCAAAACTTACCTCCAATCACCTTAAAATTATGCCCACTCTTGACAGCCAATTCTACCCTGGGAAAAAGTCTCTGGCTATTCACTCTATCTATGCCTTTCATCTTGTACACCTCCATCAAGGACATACTGGCACTGGAATGTGTCCAGCGGAGATTCACACGGATGATCCCTGGAATGGTAGGTCTAACATATGAGGAATGGCTGAGGATCCTGGGATTGTATTCATTGGAGTTTAGAAGAATAAGGGGAGACTAATAGAGACGTACAAGATAATACAGGGCTTGGAAAGGGTGGATGCTAGGAAATTGTTTCCATTAGGCGAGGAGACTAGGACCCGTGGACACAGCCTTAGCATTAGAGGGGGTCAATTCAGAACAGAAATGCGGAAACATTTCTTCAGCCAGAGGGTGGTGGGCCTGTGGAATTCATTGCCGCAGAGTGCAGTGGAGGCCGGGACTCTAAATGTCTTCAAGGTCGAGATTGATAAATTCTTGGTGTCTCAAGTAATTACGGGCTACGGGGAGAACGCTGGTAAGTGGAGTTGAAATGCCCATCAGCCATGATTGAATGGCGGAGTGGACTCGATGGGCCGAATGGCCTTACTTCCATGCCTATGTCTTATGGTCTTATGGTCTTATCTCTCATCCTTCTTCACTCCAATAAGAAAAGCCTCAGCTCCCTCAACCTTTCTTCATAAGACACACCCTCCAGTCCAGGCAGCATCCTGGGAAATCTCCTCTGCACCCTCTCTAAAGATTCTACATCCTTCCTATAATGAGTCAACCAGAACGGAACACAATCTTGCCAAGTGTGGTCTAACCAGGGCTCTATAGAGCTGCCTCATAACCTCGTGGCTCTTAAACTCAATCTCCCTGCTAATGAAAGCCAACACCCCACACCTTCTTAACAACACTATCAAGTTGCATGGCAACTTGGAGGGATCTATGGACATGGACCCTAAGATCCCTCTGTTCCTCCACACTGCCAAGAATTCTGCGTTTACTCCTGTATTCTGCATTCAAATTTGACTTTCCAAAGTGAATCACTTCACCCTTTTCCAGGTTGAACTCCATCTGCCACTTCTCAGCCCAGCTCTGCATCCTGTCAATGTCCAGTTGCAACCTACAACAGCCTCCACACTATCCACAACTCCACCAACCTTCGTGTTATCGGCAAACTTACTAACCCACCTTCACTTCCTCATCCAAGTCATTTATAAAAATCACAAACAGCAGAGGTCCCAGAACTGAACCCTGCAGAACATCACTGGTCACCGAGCTCCAGGCTGAATACTGTCCATCTCCCTCTTTCTTCTATGAGCCAACCAATTCTGTATCCACAGACAGGTCTCCATGTATCCCATGCCTCCTTACTTTCTGAATGAGTCTACCATGGGGAAATTTATCAAAGGCCTTGCTAAAATCCATGTACACCACATCTACTGCTCTAACTTCATCAATGTGTTTTGTCACATCCTCAAATAGTTCAATAAGATTTGTGAGGCATGACCTGCCCCTCACAAAGCCATGATGACTATCTCTAATCAAACTCTGGGGATAATGCAGGTAGGAGGAGCTGAGACAATGACAGATCAGCCATGATCTAAAGGTTAGGGGAGGGGGCAAGGGTCTGGCAGATGGAGTACAATGATGCTAAATGTGAAGTTATCCACTTAGGATGTAAAACTAGTAGGTCAGAGTATCATTTACATGGTGCAATATTGCAGCATGCTGTTGGCCAGAGGGATTTAGGAGTGTTCATATAGGAATTGCTGAAACTTGATTTGCAGGTGTAACAGATAATCAGGAAGACAAACAGAATATTGGCTTTTATTGCTACAGGGACTGAATTTAATAGCAGGGGGAGGGTGAGCAGCCAGAAGTCGTGGTACATATTGGCACCAATGATGTAGCCAGGAAAGGGATTGAGGATCTGAAAAGTGACTACAGAGAGTTAGGTTGGAAGCTGAAGAGTAGGACGGGTAGAGTAGTGATCTCAGGTTTGTTACCGGTGCCACGAGATAGTGAGATGAGGAACAGGCAGCGAATGCAGCTTAACACGTGGCTGTGAGGCTGGTGCAGGAGGGAGGGCTTCAGATACCTAGACCATTGGGATACCTTCTGGGGAAGGTGGGACCTGTACATGAAGGAGGGGTTGCACCTGAACTGGAGGGGAACAAATGTCCTGGGTGGGAGATTTGCTTGTGCGATTCGGGAGGGTTTAAACTAGTTGGCAGGGGGTGGGAATCAGAGCCACATATCTGAGAGGGTGGTAGTTATATATGGGGCAGTGACAAGATGTAATTAATCTATCGAGAAGGTTTCTCATGTAGTGAAACAGGGATCGGTTAAAGGTGTGTCTGCTTTAATGCAAGGAGTGTTCGAAATAAGAGTGACGAACTTAGAGCGTGGATCAGTACTCAGGGCTACGATGTTGTGGCCATAACAGAGATGTGGGTTTCACAGGGGCAGGAATGGTTGCTTGATCTCCTAGGATTTAGAATGTTTAAAAAGAACAGGGAGGGTGGAAAAAGAGGAGGGGGTTTAGCATTGTTAATCAGAGAGTGCATCACAGCTACAGAAACGAAGGTTGTTGAGTAAGGTTTGCCTTCTGAGTCAGAATGGGTGGAAGTTAGGAACAGCAAAGGAACAGCCAACCATTGGGGGTTTTCTACAGACCCCCCCTAATAGCAGTAGGGGGATTGAATAACTCATAGGCAGGCAAATTTTGGAAAAATGCCGAAGTAGCAGGGTTGTTGTTATGGGTGACTTCAACTTTCCCAATACCGACTGGAACCTCCTCAGTGCAGATAGTTTGGATGGAGCCGTTTTTGTCAGGTGTGTTCAGGAGGGTTTCCTTACTCAGTATGTAGACAGGCCGACGAGGGGAGAGGCCATTTTGGATTTGGTGCTCGGCAACGAGCCAGGACAGGTGTCAGATCTCGCGGTGGGAGAGCACTTTGGTGACAGTGACCATCACTGCCTCACATTTAGCACAGCCTTGGAGAGGGAAAGGAGCAGTTACCAAGGGAAGATATTTAATTGGGGAAAAGGAAATTATGATGCTATCAGACAGGAGTTGGGAAGTACAGACTGGGAGCAATTGTTCCACAGAAAGGGCACAGCAGACATGTGGAGACTGTTTAAGGAGCAGTTGTTGCGAGTGATGCACAAATTTGTTCCTCTGAGACAGGTAAGAAGGGGTAAGATTAAGGAACCTTGGATGACTAGAATGGAGGAGCTTCTCATCAAAAGGAAGAAGGCAGCTTATGTAAGGTGGAGGAAGCAAGGATCTAGCACAGCTTTAGAGGATTACAGGCTTGTGAGAAAGGAGCTCAGAAATGGACTGAGGAGAGCCAGGAGGGGGCACGTGAAAGGCTTGGCAGGAAGGATTGGGGAGAACCCAAAGGCATTTTACTCATAAGTGAGGAATAAGAGAATGATCAGGGAGAAGGTAGGGCCGATCAGGGATAGCGGAGGGAACTTGTGCGTGGAGTTTGAGCAGATAGGGAAAGCCCTAAATGAGTTTTTTGCTTCAATTTTCACTAAGGAAAGGGACCTTGTTGTGAATGCGAACTTGAGGAGCTGGGATACAGACTTGACCAGATCAAGATTGATGAAGTTGATGTGCTGGAAGTGTTCACAAACATTAAGATTGATAAGTTCCCAGGGCCAGACCAGATTTATCCTAGGCTGCTCGGGGAAGTGAGAAAGGAAGTTGCTAAGCCGCTGGCGAAAATCTTTGCTTCCTCACTCTCCACGGGGGACGTACCAGAGGATTGGAGGGAGGAAAATGTTGTTCCACTTTTCAAGAAGGGTAATAGGGAAATCCCTGGCAATTACAGACCAGTCAGTCTCACAGCTATGGTCAGCAAGGTTTTGGAAAGAATTCTGAGGGATAGGATTTATGACTATTTGGTAAAGCATAGTGTGATTAAAGGCAGTCAGCATGGCTTTGTGAGGGGCAGGTCATGCCTCACAAATCTGATTGAGTTCTTTGAGGAGGTGTCAAGACAGGTCAACGAAGGTTGAGCAGCGGATGTGGTGTGTATGGGCTTACCAAGGCATTTGATAAGGTTCCCCCATGGTAGGCTCATTCATAAAGTCAGGATTAGATTTGATTCCCTACAGTATGGAAACAGGCCCTTCGGCCCAACCAGTCCACACCGACCCTCCGAAGAGTAACCCACCCAGACCCATTCCCCTTTGACTAATGCACCTAATGCTACGGGCAATTTAGCACGGCCAATTCACTTGCCCTGCACATCATTGGACTATGGGAGGAAACCCACGTAGACACAGGGAGAATGTGCAAACTCCACACAGGCAGTCACCCGAGGCTGGAATCGAACCTGGGACCCTGGTGCTGTGAGGCTACAGTGCTAACCACTGAGCCACCATGCTGCCCTTCTATGGGATGGGATACAGGGAGATTTGGCTGTTTGGATTCGGAATTGGTTGGCTGACAGAAGGCAGAGAGTGGTTGTAGGTGGAAAGTATTCTGCCTGGAGAAAAGTGTTGAGTGAGGTCCCACCGGGCTCTGTTCTTGGGCCTCTGCTCTTTGTAGTTTTTATAAATTACTTGGATGAGGAGGTTGAGGGTGGGTTAGTAAATTTGCAGATGACACAAAGGTTGGAGGTGTCATCGATAATATCGAGGGCTATTGCAGGCTGCAGTGTGACATAGACAGGACTTATGCCCGAAACATCGATTCTCCTGCTCCTTGGATGTTGCCTGACCTGCTGCGCTTTTCCAGCAACACATTTTTCAGGATGCAGAGCTGGGCTGAGAAATGGCAGATGGAGTTCAACCTGGATAAATGCATTTTGGAAGGTTGATCTTGAATGCTGAATATAGGATTAAAAACAGGATTCTTGGCAGTGTGGAGGAACAGAGGGATCTGGGTGTACAAGTCCATACATCCCTCAAAATTGCCACCCAAGTGGATAGCGTTGTTAAGAAAGCATATGGTGTTTTGGCTTTCATTAACAGGGGGATTGAGTTTAAGAGCCGCGAGGTTTTGCTGCAGCTCTACAAGTCCCTGGCGAGAGCACACTTGGAATATTGTGTCCAGTTCTGGTTGCCCTATTATCGGAAAGATACAGAGGCTTTGGAGAGGGTGTGAAGAAAGTTTACCAGGATACTGCCTGGACTGGAGGGCTTGCCTTATGAAAAGAGGTTGACTGAGCTCAGACCTTTCTCTCTGGAGAGGAGGAGGAAGAGAGGAGACCTGATCGAGGTGTACAAGGTAATGTGAGGCATGGATAGAGTCAATAGCCAGAGACCTTTCCCCAGGGAGGATTGACTGGCACTAGGAGTGATAGTTTTTAGGTATTAGGAGGAAGGGATAGAGGAGCCGTCAGAGGTAGGTTCTTTACGCAGAGAGTTGTGAATGCATGGAATGCGTTGCCAGTGGGGGAAGCAGAGTCATTGGGGACAGTTAAGCGACTGCTGGACATGCACATGGATAGCAGTGAGTTGAGGGGGGGCTTGGTGAGGTTATTTTATTTTATATCGGGAACAATCCTCAGGACAACATCACTGTCCAAAGGGCCTGTGCTGTGCTGTATTTTTCTTTGTTCTATGTCCAAGATGTTGGTGAGGCCACACCTGGAGTATTGTGAGTAATTCTGGTCTCCTTATTTCAGGAAGAATATACTAATATACTAACGTAAACTATACATTTAAACTAATGTGGCAGGAGACTGGGAACTAGAAGAGAAAGCAAGTAGGCAGTGATGTGGAGACTGTAAGAATCATGAAGATAGCATTAATAAGGGGAAGAGTAGGCAGACAGCAGGTGAGTGTAAAAGAACTGGTGGCCTGAAATGCATCTACTTTAATACAAGGAGTATAGTGTGTAAGGCAGATGATCTTAGGGCTTGGATTGGTGCCTGGGAGTATGACGTTATTGCAATCACAGAGACTTGGTTGAAGGAAGGGCATGATGATTGGCAACTAAATGTTCCAGGATACAGTCGTTTCAGACAGGACAGGGAGGGAAGTACAAGAGGGGGAGGAGTTGCATTGCTGGTTAGGGACGATATCACCGCTGTGTGAAAGGAGGACAATATGGAGGTCTTGAGTAGTGAGGCATTATGGGTGGAGCTGAGAAATAAGAAGGGTGCAGTTACATTGTTGGGGCTGTATTACTGGCCTCCCAACAGTGAGGGTGAGGTAGAAGAACAAATAGGTAAACAGATTATGGAAAGATGTAGAGGCAACAGGGTGGTGGTGATGGGAGATTTTAATTTTCCCAACATTGACAGGGATACACTTAGTATCAGAGTCTGGATGGGGTAGAATTTGTACAAAGTGTCCAGGAGAGTTTTCTAGAGCAAGATGTCAATGATCCGACGAGGGAAGGGGCCATATTGGACCTGGTACTGGGGAACGGGCCAGGACAGGTGGTAAAAGTTGCGGTGGGGGATTTCTTTGGGAACAATGACCACAATTCTGTAAGTTTTAGAAACTCGGAGACAAAGAAGAGAGTGATCCTAAGGGAAGAATAATAAAATGGGCCAAGGCCAATTATATCAAAATTAGGCAGGAGCTGGGAAATGTGGATTGGACACAGCTATTTGAAGGGAAGTCCACATTTGAGATGTGGGAGACTTTCAAAGATAGATAAATGGTAGTGCAGGATAGGTAAGGCAAGATTTGTGAACTGTGGATGAAAGGAGAAATTGTACAACTAGCCAAGAGGAACAGGGAAGTGTACATAAGGTCCAGGCAGCCAAGAACAGAACAGGCCCTGGAGGAATATCGGAAGAGTAGGACCAATCTTAAATTAGGAATCAAGCGGGTTAAAAGGGGTCAGGAAGTAGCTTTAGTGAGTAGAATTAAACAGAATCCCAAAGCATTTGATTCTTATATAAGAAGCAAGTGGGTAACTAGAGAAAGGATTGGCCCACTAAAGGATAATGAAGGAAGGCTGTGTGCTGAACCTGAGAGAATGGGTGAGATTCTGAAGGATTAATTTGCATCAGTGTTCACTGAGGAGAGGAACATGATGAACGTTGAGATTAGATAGAAGTTTAATTACTCTGGATCACGTTGGCATAAGTAGGGAAGATGTGTTGGGCAGGCAACAGGATAGTAGGGTGGACAAATCCCCAGGACTGAATGGGATCTATCCCAGGTTGCTGAGGGAGGTGAGAGAGGAAATAGCTGGGGCCCTGACAGATATCTTTGTGGCAAGTTTGCAGATGACACGAAGATTGGTGGAGTAGCAGAATGCATAGGGGACTGTCAAAGAATACAGGAGGGTATAGATAGACTGGAGAGTTGGGTGGAGAAGTGGAAGATGGAGTTCAATCCAGACAAATGTGAGGTGATGCATTTAGGCAAGTCTAATTCTAGAGTGAATTATACAATGAATGGAAGAGCCTTGGGAAAACTTGATGGACAGAGAGATCTGGGAGTTCAGGTCCATTGTACCCTGAAGGTTGCTGCACAGGTGGATAGAGTGGTCAAGAAGTTATATGGTATACTTGCCTTCATTGGATGGAGTGTTGAGTATAAGAGCTGACAGGTCATGTTAAAATTGTACAAGACTTTGGTTCGGTCACATTTAGAATACTGTGTACAGTTCTGGGCACCACATTACCGAAAGGATGTGGATGCTTTGGAGAGGGTGCAGAGAAGGTTTGTGAGGATGTTGCCTGGTATGGAAGGTGCTATCTATGAAGAGAGGTTGAGTAGGTTAGGTTTATTTTCACTTGAACAAAGGAGATTGAGGAGGTACCTGATTGAGGTTTACAAAATCATGAAGGGTATAGACAGGGTGGACAGAGACAAGCTTTTTCCCAGGATGAAGGATTCAATAACGAGAGGCCATGCTTCCAAAGTGATAGGTGGATAGTTTAAGGGGGATACACGTGGTAAGTACTTCACACAGAGGGTGGTGGGTGTCTGGAACACGTTGCCAGCAGAGGTGGGAGAGACAGGCACAGTAGATTCATTTAAGATGCGTCTGGATAAATGCACGAGTAGGTGGGGAGCAGAGGGATACAGATGCTGAGGAATTGACCGACAGGTTTAGACAGTACATTTGGATCGGCTCAGGCTTGGAGGGCTGAAGGGCCTGTTCCTGGGCTGTAAATTTTCTTTGTTCTATACTGGCTTTGGAGGTGGTGCAGAGGAAGTTGACCGGGTTGATTCTAGAGATGAGGAGATTATCCGATGAGGAGAGGTTGAGTTGCCTGCGACGGTCATCCCTAGAAATCAGAAGAATGAGAGGATATCTTAAAGAAACATGTAAATTTATGAAAGGGATGGATCGGTCAGAGGCAGGCAAGTTGTTTCCACTGGTGGATGAGACTAGGACTAGGGGACATATCTTAAAGATTAGCGGGAGCAGATTTGGGACAGAGATGAGGAGGAACTGCTTTTCCCAGAGAGTAGTGAATCTATGGAAATCTCTATCAAAAAGTGTGATGCTGGAAAAGCACAGCTGGTCAGGCAGAATCCAAGGCGCGGTAGAGTTGACATTTCGAGCATCAGCTCTTCATCAGGAATGTGGCCCAGACAACCCCCAGTCTCTCCCCCACAGTCACATGTCATTCAAGACACAATGCACTGACTACATCATTTCCAGAAACAATATAAAATAATTCATCTCTTAATGACCAAATTTGTTGTGAATCATTTTATTTACTGACAAGGAGTAGTCAAAATTCCAATTGCAATGTTCTTATTGATTTTGAATAGGATGATGATGCAAATCGCTGATTAATAGGAGCTGGCCATGTAAATGGCTCTGACTGGCAAGGGATGGGAATGTAAATTCCTTACAATCTGCCTGTAAGTGAGAGTAATCAAATTGAATTTAATAAATTGAATTTATTGTCACATGTACTGAGGCACAGTGAAAAGCTTTGTCTCGTGAGCAATACAGGCAGATCCCAGAGTTAAGTAGCACAGATAGTAAATAATAGGTAAACAGCAGCAAAAACAAAAACACAGGTATAGGCAAATGTTAAGAGTTTGTGAGTCCATTCAGTGTTAGAAACTTATAAAAGCTGGTGTGTGTGTGTGTGTGTGTGTGTGTGTGTGTGTGTGTTCAGACTTCTGTACCTTCTCCCCGATGGTAGAGGTTGTAGAAAAACATTGCCAGGGTGGGATGGGTCTTTGAGAATGCTGGCGGCCTTTCCTTGACAGTGGGCCTGGGAGATGGATTCTGTAGATGGGAGGGTGGCCTTTGTGATTGTCTGGGCTGAGTTCCCCACTCTCTGTAACCATCTCCGATCTTGAATGTTACAGTTGCCATCCCACCCTAGCCTCAGAATATCCAATTTCCAGGTCAGGTCAGCAGAGCAAATTAACTCTTTACTATCACATTCCCCCCTTTTGTCTTTCCATGATAAACCACCTTCTTCATAAGAATCTTATTGTCAGTACTAAAGCACATTATTGACACACAATATGTAATTATTATAACAGCAAACATTACTAGTCCATGCAGTAGATAAGATTCCCAGGATCCTCCCACCTGGAAAAACCATTTCACCAGTAACGTTCTTCAATCCCCAGTCCTGAGTGACCACTCCATCCCCACCAAGGTGAGTGGACAGGAGTCACCTCACTAAAATCTCCTTTCGTAAACCTGAAAACAATATTCAGTCTGTCCTTGCACACCACTCCACAGAGAAATCTGAATTCTTGAATAAGGGTGATTAAATACTTCATGAAGTTGCCGAGACTTCCATCTTTGTGGAGATGCTTCAGATGGAGGATCCCAGCGCATCCGAGAGTGCAGTGCAGCAGCTGCAGCTGGAGGCTAGATGAATGCAGTATTCTTTGCTGCTTCTGCTCCCACGCTGCTGTTAAATGTAACAAAACCAAATGGCTGCTGTGATGTTCGCTTGATCAGTGAACCATCATATCCCTTAAATGATTGAAAGACAAGGTAAAGCTCATGTGGTTTAATGTCCATAGGAAGGCCACTGACAAAAAACATACCGAGCTCCTCTTCACTGGTGTTGGCTTCTTCACTTTTCATGCTCATGACTGAGGAGCTGATGGAATCCTTTGGGTCAGGTTGTGGAGGGGTGGGCGGTGGTCTGAAGGTGTGCTTTACCCGTGAATGGAGAAACTCTAGAGAGACGATGTTAGCTGCTGAAAATATCTTTGTATTTCCTCTCTCATTCCCTCCTTGCCAAGGTGGGTATCAGTACGGAGACAGTCACACATTTAACTCCATTCAGCTGTGTCTGCCTGTTTCAACATTGTCAGTCGTACTGAAGTCTAATACCCTGTTCACTATTTATGACATTATCCTGTTTTACACAATCCATAAATTGTACTGCCCAAACAATTTAGTCATTTATCAATGGTCCTAAAATCAAACCCTTGGGGGGAACTCATTCAGGTTAGTCAAAAATTATTTTTCTTTGACAAATTTAAAGTCTGGAACAGCAAGAAAGCAACAAAATGTTTCTTGGCCTCAAGTTCGAATATTCTCTAAAATTTTAACTAAACATCACACTGGAAGAGCACTCTTCTTTTTGTGAACAGTCTGCAGTAAACCCACAGCAGCCCCGACATTAGCATACAGTCCTCTCAGCTGGCTAAAGCCTGGCCACTGACAGTTGTTTATTGAAAGAGGCATTGTAGAATTTCAAACAACTCAGGGGCTCAACTCCCTCAAATCAATTTGTTTTAAGGTTACAAGTTTGATCATTTTAAAAAGTCATAATTTTTAATGTAAAAACAAAATCTGCCCCATTACACAGCCCAGAAAACACATTGGATTGAGATCCTGATTCAAACAAGGCAAAACATTCTCTTAAAAGGATTTTCTGAACCAGGATTTTAACAAACCAAAATATTTAAATATCAAATACTTCCAGTGTGGCATAATTTGCATTGAAACTGCCTTTTTTTGAACCAAGTATTAATACAACCTTAATTTCAACATTTCTCTTTTTTTGAGGACAGAATTCTCACTTTAATACGGGGGGAAATCGTGGCACATGTGAGACCCCCCCCCTCAGTTCACCCAGTGATGATCCATGAAATTTAAAACAGGGGAGTCAAAAAGATGGAGGAGGTGGCTCCAAAAGATCCACACCAGAGTTGGACAAAAATAAAATCACATCCACAGACTCTGAATCAACCACCACCACCACACAGAAAAAAAACACAAGCATTGGTCCGAGATTCCCAAAGCTCTGCAAACCCACAGCGTTTAGTGCGCAAACACAAAAAGTTCACTAAAACATCCTCACGTCCGTGGAACCCAGACCAAGGAATGTCACCCCACTACCAGACAAGGCTGTGAAGGAAAGACAGACCAGCCGTACCCTCCTGACAAAATCACACCCACAAAAAGAGAAATTCCTCACAACAGGCCACAGGGCGCTGCAGTCCAAGCCACACCACTTCCCCAGAAGAAAGACTTACCGAGTCAAGTCCACAGCCCAGAAACTGAGACTCCCACAACAAAAATCCAGACAAAACTTTCCTGGTAGTCAATGTTCACTGTTGGGATCCAAGCAGACTGAGTCCGTTTATCCCCCCTTTTTCTGGTGACACTATTTTGTTCTAAAAGCACCCCTCGGGGAAGCGTGGGGGATAAAGGCGATAACTTTAGGAAGTACCAAATTCTAACTTTTTTTTATGCTCCTGAGCCTTAAACGTCACCGCTAGAATACTCCAATCTCCTTTTTCCAAGGGACATTAACCCCCTTTTCCCAGTAGTTCATGATTCTGAAAATGAACTCGTTAGCGTGCAAGTGTGTAAGTTACCTCAGAGACTCTGCCATCATGGAGTCCCAGGGGATGAGGGGTCGACTGAGTGGTACATTAAGGAGAGAGATCAAGGTAAGTCTCACCTCATGGGCTCATCCATCTCAACACAACTGGCACTCAGACAATCATTTATTCAGTCCATCTAGTTGTATGTTGGAATCCCGCTGCTGCCATCAAATATTATGTTCTTGTCTTAAGGTTCTTACACACTTGATGCATCTACAATACGCCAACTGGCAGCCAAAACGTTATTAAGCAAGTACAAACTTTCTGGAGAAACCCAGAACACTCTTCGCAATGCTTGTGGAGCATGCCCAGAGAAGCTCTCTGAACAAAGGAATAGTCCTTCCTTTATACCAAATCTTTACATCACAGTCAGTAACGCCTACACAACTACCACCAGTCACTCCCTCACAGTAACCTGCATATCAAGATACAATGCAGTGACCACATCATTTCCAGAAACAGTAAAATATACATCATCCCTTGAGGGTCAAATCTGTTGTGAATCTCTTTTTTTTAAACTACAGGGAGTAGTCAAAATTCCAACTGCAATGTTCTTATTGATTTTGAGTAGGATGATGATGCAAATGTAAATTATCGCTGAATAACAAGAGCTGGCCATGTCAATGACTCTGAATGGCGAGGGATGGGAATGTGACAAATGGGTTGGCCCGAAGGTCGCGGGGCTGGCGTTGGGGGAGGGTGGAGGAACTGGGGTGCAGTTGTATTTATGGATTTTGAGAAGAAGGTAGAAGCGATCTCCTGATGCTGCTGCTCCTTTAACAACGTTATGTTGTCCTTCATTTCTTTTGTTAGTTTTTTTTAGTTTTAAACAAGACAGAATTTATTTACAAGATTACCGGATGAAACACAATGAAAATAGAACAGAATACCGAATAATTTAATCTAGGGCGGCTCAATGGTTAGCACTGCTACCTCACAGCGCCAGAGACGCAGCTTCAACTCCAGCCTCGGGTGACCGTCTGAGTGGAGTTTGCACATTCTCCCTGTGTCTGCGTGGGTATTCTCCCACAATCCAAAGATGGGCAGGTTAGGTGAATTGGCTAAGCTAAATTGCCCATAGTGTTCAGGGATGTGTAGGTTAGCTGCATTAGTCAGAGGTAAATGTAGAGTAATACGGTGGGGAAATGGGTCTGGGTGGATTACTCTTCGGAGGGTCAATTTGGACTTGTTGGGCCAAAGGGCCTGTTTCCACACTGGAGAGACTCTATTCTATCTGAGAAACCAACAGTTTATTCCAACTTAATGTCGCTGTTCCAAATAATTGAAACAATCCCCATAAAAACCCTTGGCGCAAAAGGTAAAATCAAACCCAGGGTCTTGAGAGAGAGAGAAAGAAAGAGAGAGAGAAAGAGAAAGAGAGAGAGAGAGAGAGAGATGCGAGCATGGAACACCCTGTCCATGTCGCTGTTCCTTGACATGAGCAGCCTCAAACACTGCCTGACTGCTTTCAGACCAAACCGGGGAGAGGTTGAGCTGGGAGAACTGGCCACTCCCCTTTCACTGTACAAGGGCTGGTTTTTAAAAATTGAAAGCCTTTTACCTGAGGCAGTATCTGTTAGCTATAATCAAACTGGCTCTACCTACCGAAACCCAGACTTTTTGGAGTCAGTGTCTTTTACAATATCTCTGAAAATAATCAAGGACACCATAACCTTGTTAAAGGAGCAGCATCATCACAGATTGTGTGGGGTTGGAGCAACTAATGTCACATTGGCAAGGTCACCAAACCCGAAACGTTCATTCTGATTTCTCTCCATAGATGCTACCAGTCATGCTGAGCCTTTCTGGCAATGTATGTTTTGTTTCTGGTTTACAGCATCCACTGTTGGTTTTTGGGGAAACCCCATCTGTTTCACTATTGTTCTCCTTACCCAGCCCGGTCTCCATGTGACTCCAGATCCACAGTGATGTGGCTGACTCCCAACTGCCCTCTGAAATTGCCCAGCAGGACATTGGGTTGTGCCAAATGCTACAAAGTCTTAAAGAAATGAAACTGGATGGATCACCCAGCATCATCCAAGGCAGCAGCAAGACAACGGCAGAAACAGCCCTGTTGCCCCTGCACAGTCCCCCTCACTCACATCTGGGGGCTAGCACCGACACTGGGAGAGCTGTCTCATAGACTAGTCAGGCAACAGCCGAACATGGTCATACTCACGGAATCATACCTTACAGACAATGTCCCAGACCCCACCATCACCATCCCTGGATAAGAAACCCATCCTCAATGATGGAGGAGTCCAGCAAAAAGGGCAAAAGATAAGGCTGAAGCTTTCACAGCAATCTTCAGTCAGACGTGCCGAGTGGATGGTCCATCTCAGCCTCCACCAGTGGTCCCCAACATCACAGATACCAACGTTCGGCCAATTTGATTCCCTCCATGTGATGTCAAGAAATGGTTGGAGACATTGGATACTACAAAGGCTATGGGCTCTGACAACATTCTAGCAATAGTACTGAAGACTTGTGCTCCAGAACTTGCTGCTCCCCCACACCCCCCACACCCTCCAAGCTGTTCCAGTACAGTGACACTGGCATCAACCTGACCATGTGGAAAATCGCTCAGATATGTCCCAAAAATAAAGGACATATTTATTAATACTTATGAATTATACCTTTCCCCAGTCTTAATGCTCAGTAATTGCATCTTACCCTAATATTAATGTTCAGTGAGTCTACAGTTACCCTAGTAACGATAACCTGAAATTAGATCTTGTCACAATATGAATCCTCAGTAATTATACATTATCCCAGCAGTGACAGTCTGTCATTATACATTAGATCAGTATTAATCCTCAGTACTTATACTCTATCCCACTATTAATGCTCCATAATTTAAACCTTCCCTTATTATGATTATATCCCATTATGATTCTTGATAAAGGGCTTTTGCCCGAAACGTTGATTCTCCTGCTCCTCGGATGCTGCCTGACCTGCTGCGCTTTTCCAGCATCACACTCTGGGCTCTGATCTCCAGCATCTGCAATCCTCACTTTCTCCTCGTTATTAATCCTCAATGATTAGAAATCACTGCAGTATTGATGCTCGTAAGTATACGTTGTACAAGAATTAGTACTCAGTCATTATTTATTACTCAAATATTAATGCTCATCAGTATTAATATGGAGTAATTATACATGACTCCAGTATTGATGCTCAGTAATTATAAATTACAAAATATTGACACTGTTAAAGCCCAGGCTGATTGTTCATTAATCATAGAATGGAATTGCTACAGCTTGACGGCAAGCCCTTCAGGTCTGTACTTACCCTCTGTAGTGCATACCTCCCAGACCCATCTTCCTATCCTCTCCCTGTAACTCTGCATTTCCCATGGTTAACCCACCTAGCCTGCACATTCCTGGACACGATGGTCAATTTCGCATGGTCAATCTACTCTAACCTGCACATCTTTGGACTGATAAACTAATTTTATTTTACTCTAGTATTAATTTTGGTTTGGAGCTGTGACCTATATGCTGTGTGTATGCTTCGAACCCATTGCATACGGAACCCCCAGCTTCTGTCGCGACACTACAGATTTCTTACAGAAACACAGCACCCACAGAGTAGTCGAACCAGGAACGTTCCTCATCACAATGGATGTGTCAGCTCTACACCAGCATCCCCCCTGATAACAGCATCACTGCACAGCCGCAGTACTCAATACCAACAACTGCTAATCTCTGAGCACTGTCCTACAACTCATCAGCTTCATCCTCGATCACAACGTCTTCACCTTCGACAACCAGCTCTTCATCCAGACATGGAGACCTTATTTACACCCCAATGTGCCGACATTTTCATGCAGAATGTGAAATAAGAATTCTTTGCTGTGCAGAATCCCCAACCAGCACCATCCACTAGAGACACAGAACAGAGAACAATCCAGCACAGAACAGGCCCTTCGGCCCTCGATGTTGCGCCGACCTGTGAACTAATCTAAGCCCATTCCCCTACACTATCCCATCATCATCCAGGAACTTTTCCAAGGATTGTTTAAATCTCCCTAATGTGGCTGAGATAACTACATTAGCAGGTAGGGCATTCCACACCCTTACCACCCTCTGAGTAAAGAACCTGCCTCTGACATCTGTCTTACATCTATCACCCCTCAATTTGTAGTTATGCCCCTCGTACACACTGACATCATCATCCTAGGAAAAAGACTTTCCCAGTCTACCCTATCTAATCCTCTAATCGTCTTGTATGTCTCTATCAAATCCCCCCTTAGCCTTCTTCTCTCCAATGAGAACAGGTTCAAGTCTCTCAGCCTTTCCTCATAAGACCTTCCCTCCAGACCAGGCAACTTCCTGGTAAATCTCCTCTGCACCTTTTCCAATGCTTCCACATCCTTCCTGGAATATGGCGACCAGAACTGTTCACAATATTCCAAGTGTGGCCGCACCAGCGTTTTGTATACTTGCAGCATGATATTGCGGCTCCAGAACTCAATCCCTCCACCAATGAAACCTAACACACTGTATGCCTTCTTAACAGCACTACCCACCTGGGTGGCAACTTTCAGGGATTAGATTAGATTACTTACAGTGTGGAAACAGGCCCTTCGGCCCAACAAGTCCACACCGACCCGCCGAAGCGCAACCCACCCATACCCCTACATATTACCCTTTACCTAACGCTACGGACAATTTAGCATGGCCAATTCACCTGACCCGCACATCTTTGGACTGTGGGAGGAAACCGGAGCACCCGGAGGAAACCCACGCAGACACGGGGAGAACGTGCAAACTCCACACAGTCAGTCGCCTGAGTCGGGAATTGAACCCGGGTCTCAGGCGCTGTGAGGCAGCAGTGCTAACCACTGTGCCACCGTGCCGCCCACTGATCTATGTACATGGACTCCAAGACCCCTCTGCACATCCACACTACCAAGAATCTTACCATTAACCCAGTATTCTGCCTTCCTGTTATTCTTCCCAAAGTGCATCACCTCACATTTAGCTGCATTGAACTCCATTTGCCACCTCTCAGCCCAATTCTGCAGTTTATCCAAGTCCCCCTGCAACCTGTAACATTCTTCTAAACTGTCCACCACTCTACCGACTTTAGTGTCATCTGCAAATTTACTAATCCATCAACCTATGCCTGCGTCTAAGTCATTTATAAAAATGACAAACAGCAGTGGTCCCAAAACAGACCCTTGTGACACACCACTAGTAACCGGACTCCAGGCTGAATATTTTCTATCAACCACCACTCGCTGCCTTCTTTCAGAAAGCCAGTTTCTAATCCAAACTGCTAAATCACCCTCAATCCCATGTCTCTGCATTTTCTCCAACAGCCTACCATGTGGAACCTTATCAAAGGCTTTACTGAAGTTCATGTTTACCACGTCAACTGCCCTACCCTCATCTACATGCTTGGTTACCTTCTCAAAAAACTCAATGAGGTTTGTGAGACATGACCTGCCCTTGATGAAACCATGTTGACTAACTGAAATCAAATTGTTGCTTGCTAGATAATTATAAATCTTATCTCTTACAATCCTTTCTAAAACCTTTCCTACAACAGAAGTAAGGCTCACTGGTCTATAATTACCTGGGCCATCTCTACTGCCCTTCTTGAACAAAGGCACAGTATTTGCAATCCTCCAGTCCTCTGGTACTAAACCTGTAGACAATGACGACTCAAAGATCAAGGCCAAAGGCTCTGCTATCTCCTCCCTAGCTTCCCAGAGAATCCTCAGATAAATCCCATCTGGCCCAGGGGACTTGTCTACTTTCACTCCTTCTAGAATTGATAACACCTGTTCATAACTAACCTCGATCCTTTCTAGTCTAATATCTCGTACCTCATTCTTCTCCTCTACAATATTCTCCTTTTCCTGAGTGAAAACAGGTGAGAAATGTTCAGTTAGCACCTCTCCGATCTCCACAGGGTCCACACTCAACTTCCCACTTCTGTCTTTGATTGGCCCTATTCCTAGCTGCAAATGTGTTGCTGGTCAAAGCACAGCAGGTTAGGCAGCATCTCAGGAATAGAGAATTCGACGTTTCGAGCATAAGCCCTTCATCAGGAATAAGAGAGAGAGCCAAGCAGGCTGAGATAAAAGGTAGGGAGGAGGGACTAGGGGGAGGGGCGATGGAGGTGGGATAGGTGGAAGGAGGTAGAACGTGGCTGAAGAGCTTCTGTGCAGAGGAGATGACCTGGGGGGTGCAGTGAGAGAGAGACTCACTGAAATCCTTGTAGAGGGAGGAAGAGAGCTTCTTCAAGGAAGGCATCCTTGTAAGAGGATTCGCAGTAGGTTAAAATCTTCGAGTAAAAAATGAGGTCTGCAGATGCTGGAGATCACAGCTGCAAATGTGTTGCTGGTCAAAGCACAGCAGGTTAGGCAGCATCTCAGGAATAGAGAATTCGACGTTTCGAGCATAAGCCCTTCATCAGGAATAAGAGAGAGAGCCAAGCAGGCTGAGATAAAAGGTAGGGAGGAGGGACTAGGGGAGGGGCGATGGAGGTGGGATAGGTGGAAGGAGGTAGAACGTGGCTGAAGAGCTTCTGTGCAGAGGAGATGACCTGGGGGGTGCAGTGAGAGAGAGACTCACTGAAATCCTTGTAGAGGGAGGAAGAGAGCTTCCCTCCCTCTACAAGGATTTCAGTGAGTCTCTCTCTCACTGCACCCCCCAGGTCATCTCCTCTGCACAGAAGCTCTTCAGCCTCTCTTCCTCCCTCTACAAGGATTTCAGTGAGTCTCTCTCTCACTGCACCCCCCAGGTCATCTCCTCTGCACAGAAGCTCTTCAGCCACGTTCTACCTCCTTCCACCTATCCCACCTCCATCGCCCCTCCCCCTAGTCCCTCCTCCCTACCTTTTATCTCAGCCTGCTTGGCTCTCTCTCTTATTCCTGATGAAGGGCTTATGCTCGAAACGTCGAATTCTCTATTCCTGAGATGCTGCCTAACCTGCTGTGCTTTGACCAGCAACACATTTGCAGCTGTGATCTCCAGCATCTGCAGACCTCATTTTTTACTTGGCCCTATTTCTACCCTAATCATCTTTTTATTCCTCACATACCTATAGAAAGCTTTAGGGTTCTCCTTTATTCTATTTGCTAAAGACTGCTCGTGTCTCCTCTTTGCTCTTCTTAACTCTCTCTTTAAATCCTTCTTAGCTGATCTGTAACTCTCCATCTCCCCATCTGAACCATCTTACCTCATCAACAATAAGCCCCCTTCTTCTGCGTAACAAGAGATGCAATTTCTGTTGTAAACCACGGTTCCCGTACCTTATCAGTTCCTCCCTGCCTGACAGGGACATACCTATCAAGGACACGCAATATCTGTACCTTAAACCAGCTCCACATTTCCATTGTCTGCATTCCTTGCATTTTGCTCCCCCATTCTATGCATCCTAATTCTTGCCTAATCACATTATAATTGCCCTTCCCCCATCGATAACTCTTGACCTGTGGCATGTACCTATCCCCTCCCATTGCTAAAGTAAACGTAACTGAATTATGGTCACTCTCTCCAAAGTGCTCACCTACAACTAAATCAAACACCTGGCCTGGTTCATTACCAAGCACCAGACCCAGTGTGGCCTCCCATCTTGTCGGTCCTTCGACATACTGTGTCAGGAAACCCTCCTGTACACATTGGACAAAAGCCGATCCATCCGACGTACTGGAGTTATAGCATTTCCAGTCAGTGTTGGGGAAGTTAAAGTCCCCCATAGTGATCACCCTGTTCCTTTCACTCCTACCCAGAATAATTTTGCCAATCCTCTCTTCCACCTCCCTGGAACTTTGCGGAGGCCTATAAAAAAACTCCCAGCAGTGTGACCTCTCCTCTCCTGTTTCTAATCTCAGCCCACACTACCTCAGTAGACGAGTCCTCATCAAAAGTTCTGTCAGCCACTGTTATACTATCCTTGACTAACAAGGCCACACCTCCCCCTCTTTTACCACCTTACCCGTTTTTAATGAAAGATCTCAACCCTGGAACCTGCAACATCCATTCCTCACCCTGCTCTGTCCATGTCTCTGAAATAACCACAACATCGAAGTCCCAGGTACCTATCCATGCTGCAAGCTCACCCACCTTATTTCAGATACTTCTGGCATTGAAGTAGACACACTTCAAACCACTTCGCTGTCTGCCAGCACATTCCTGTGACCCTGAAATCCTGTCCCTGTCCTCCCTACTCTCATCCTCCTGTGCACTGCAGCTACACCTCTGGTTCCCATCCCCCTGCTGAGCTAGTTTAAACCCACCCGAATAGCACCAACAAATTTCCCACCCAGGATGTTGGTACCCCTTTGGTTCAAGTGAAGACGGTTCTGTTTGTACAGGTCCCACCTTCCCCAGTACATCAATGACATTTTCTTTGTTTGGACTCATGATAAGGAACCATTGAAACAAATTGCACAATAATATCAACAAGTTTGTGAGACTTGAAAGGGTTCAGAAAAGATTTACAAGGATGTTGCCAGGGTTGGAGGGTTTGAGCTACAGGGAGAGGCTGAACAGGCTGGGGCTGTTTTCCCTGGAGCGTCGGAGGCTGAGGGGTGACCTTATAGAGGTTTACAAAATTATGAGGGGCATGGATAGGGTAAATAGGCAAAGTCTTTTCCCTGGGGTCGAGGAGTCCAGAACTAGTGGGCATAGGTTTAGGGTGAGAGGGGAAAGATATAGATATCAGTCTCATTCTTAGACACACACCTCTCCATCAAGGATGGACACCTCAGTAGCTCAGTCTACAGCAAGCGCACAGATAACCTCACGATGCTGCACTTCTCTAGCTTCCACCTGAAACACGTTAAAGAGCCGACCCCTGCACATACACAGGTTCAGGTGAGGGGGAAGGCAACAGACACCTAAAGATACTGGAAGCTACCCTCAGAAGAGCGGGATATGACACTGAACACATCCAAGACAACAGCGAAAACCTGCAATTTCCTCTTCAGGAGACAGACACAGGACATGGCCAATAGGATACCCTTCGTTGTCCAATACTTCCCCAGAATGGCGAGATTATGCTTTGTTCCTCACAGCCTTCACCATGTCATCGATGACGATGAGCTTCTGG
Organism: Hemiscyllium ocellatum; assembly: GCF_020745735.1. Lineage (NCBI taxonomy): Eukaryota > Metazoa > Chordata > Chondrichthyes > Orectolobiformes > Hemiscylliidae > Hemiscyllium > Hemiscyllium ocellatum. The sequence goes on along the minus strand of NC_083409.1, from coordinate 115,303,897 downwards.
CCAAGATCATCCCTATGCCTTCACCTCTCACTTTCAAATAAATGGTCATCCTTAAACAGACCTTGGTCCACAGCAAACTGCCCAGTCCTCAGGACAACATCAACCACAACACCACATAACCCGGTCATGGCAACCACTGCAAGACGTGTCAGCGTGTTGGCATGGATACCACCATTACACGTGGGGACACCACCCACCATGTACACGGCAGGTACTCCTATGACTTTGCCAACATTGTCTACCTCATACTTGCCGCAGGCAAAGATGCCCCGAGGCAACGGATGAATGGACGCCTCACAACAATCACCAGACAGGGGTGTTCCCTCCCAGTCAGAGAACACATCAGCGGTCAGGGACATTCAGCCTGCGATCATTGGGTACACGCTCTCTGGGGTGGTCTTCCAGATACACAACACCGAATCGCTGAGCAGAAACTGATATCAAGTTCCATACCCATGAGGATGGACTCAATCGTGATCTTGGGTTCATGCCACATTAACATCAGTGCACTGCACACTGCAGTTACTAGCGGTGTTCCGCAAGGACCTGTTTTGGGACCATTGCTGTTTGTCGTTTTTATAAATGACCTGGAGGAGGGGCTGGAAGGTTGGGTGAGCAAGTTTGTGGATGATACGAAAGTCGGTGGAGTTGTTGACAGTGAGGAAGGATGTGGCAGGTTACAGCAGGATATAGATAAGCTGCAGAGCTGGGCAGAAAGGTGGGAAATGGAGTTCAATGTAGCTAAGTGTGAAGTGATTCACTTTGGTAAGAGTAACAAGAAGATGGGGTACTGAGCTAATGGTCGGATACTTGGTAGTGTGGATGAGCAGAGGGATCTTGGTGTCCATGTACACAGATCTCTGAAAGTTGCCACCCAGGTAAATAGTGCTGTGAGGAAGGCATATGGCATTTTATTGGTAGAGGAATTGAGTTCCGGAGTCCTGAGGTCATGTTGCAGTTGTATAAGACTCTGGTGTGGCCGTATCTGGAGTATTGTGTGCAGTTTTGGTCGCCATACTATAGGAAGGATGTGGAGGCACTGGAACGGGTGCAGAGGTGGTTTACCAGAATGTTGCCTGGTATGGTAGGAAGATCGTATGAGGAAAGGCTGAGGCACTTGGGGCTGTTTTCATTGGAGAAAAGAAGGTTTAGGGGTGACTTGATAGAGGGGTACAAGATGATTAGGGGTTTAGATAGGGTTAAAAAGTAAGGTCTGCAGATGCTGGAGATCACAGCTGAAAATGTGTTGCTGGTTAAAGCACAGCAGGTTAGGCAGCATCCAAGGAACAGGAAATTCGACGTTTCAGGCCAGAGCCCTTCATCAGGAATTAGATAGGGTTGACCATGAGAACCTTTTTCAACATATGGAGTCAGATATTACGAGGGGACACAGCTTTAAATTAAGGCGTGGTAGGTATAGGACAGATGTTAGGGGTAGATTCTTTACTCAGCGAGTCGTGAGTTCATGGAATGCCCTGCCAGTAGCAGTGGTGGGCTCTCCCTCTTTATGGGCATTTAAACGGGCATTGGATAGGCATATGGAGGATAGTGGGCTAGTGTAGGTTAGGTGGGCTTGGATTGGCACAACATCGAGGGCCGAAGGGCCTGTACTGCGCTGTAATGTTCTATGTTCTATGTTCTAGATGTAACCCCAACATTCTGTCCTGTGTGACCTCTGCCTCGCTGTCCTGTTTTGACACCATCAAACCTCCTGCTTATTTTCAAATCAGCAACACAGAAAAGATTTATTCCATGCAGTAATCTGTAAAAATTCAACTGGCCAAGGCATATTTAAAGTTACCTTCCTTTGTACGATACTAGTCCAATAAAGATTTCCAAAACAAGACTTCTTATCTCCAGGTGACTTTAGTGCTTCTGTTTGGATTTTCCTGTGTCTTCTTTTCTTTTTTTTAGGAATTTCTGAGGCACAGCTTGTTGATTGAAAAGGTACTTTTAAGAGAGCTATTTTTTCAGACAGTCTGCTTACACGCTGGACTTGACATATTTCCTTTCAACTGTTCAACTTTCCCCAGTCATATACCCCTCAAAGCAATGGATTGTATCATTGCTTTTAAAATTGTCAATATCCTCAATACAATCAGGATTGGAGTTTGATATTTTTCAGGGTATAGTTTAAACTGATTGGATGAATTCGCATTTGTTTTTTTCTCCCAGCAACGAGCTAATTGGGTTTGACTCAGTGTTACGTCGTTGCCTTATCGAGAACACTTGGTGCTGTGTCCGGTAGTTCTGCTGCTTATAATTCTTTTAAAGGAACACCCACATCTTCATAACAACCTGGATAACTTATTATAATCTCTCTACCTTAATTAGTTTATACAGTTTTTGATTACTTGTTACCTTGGTTAGACCCTCATCATGCGACTCTGATACCTACGCACATTATTTCAACCATTTGGTTTGTCTCTGGTACCATCTTGTTTTTAATTGTAATTATCCCTCTGTAATTATCTCGCTGCCTTAATTAATCAGTTCATAGATCATCCCTTCACTTACTATTCAGCTGTTGAAACTTTACTCTCACAGTCTGACACTTTTGCTCACCTGCAGAGACCTATTATTATTAGTAGTGCTGGAATAATTCCTGATGAAGGGCTTTTGCCCGAAACGTCGATTTTACTGCTCCTCAGATGCTGCCTGAACTGCTGTGCTCTTCCAGCACCACTGATCCAGAATCTGGTTCCCAGCATTGTGTTGGCCTCACTGATTATTCAGCCTGTGAACACTCCACTCACACCATTTGTATGACCTTTTGACACTCTGAATTACCTGGAAGTACCTTGCCATTATCACTCTGCCTATAAATTCTGTGCCTGTGTGCTTCCCTCCACTTCACCTGATGAAGGGACAGCTTGCGATTTCAAATAAACCTGTTGGACTATAACCTGGTGTTGTGTGACCTCTGACTTTGCCCGTCCCAGTCCATCACCAGCACCTCCACATGATTGTCTTCAACAATGCAATTTGGTTACAAGTTGGCTCAGCGTGGACTTGCCAAGGAGAAGGTGACTTACTTGGGCCAGGCTGTGGGATAAACAAGACCAAATTACAGAGAGAGAAGCAGCTATTTCATTGTTTTCTATGTCCAAAACTAAACACAAAGTTTTACATTATGCCAGTGTGAGTGAATTCTTTCACAGGTTGACTCCAAAGTTCCGCACCGTCATCACACCTTCAACAAACTCATTGCAAAAAGCCTGAACATTTCAATGTACTCAAAATGTGTCAACTTGCCTTTAAGAAATACAAATCTGCATTGACACCAACACCAATTTTATCTGAATTAAACAAACCATGCAAACTGGCTGGGGGTGGGGGAAGGGGGTGAGAGGAATGGGGGATTGAATAGTTTTTTTGAGTTTTTTTTAAGAAAACTGACTGCATTTCAACAAAAATATTCAATGGTTGAAAAAGAGACATTGAGTCTTGAGCTGGCTCTGCATCAGGATGAAATAAACATTAGAAATAACTTGGCAGAAGCTGCTACTTATATGGACCATGGTCTTTTGCTATTCTTAGAAACATTTCAGAAGAAGGATTTGATTGATAGAGCTTAATTCTCCAAACGTACAATTTATTCTTGTACCTGGAGAAGAAACTGCCTTCACAAACACTGTCTTTTAAATTCATTTACAGGATGCGGGTAGCTCTAGCTAGACCAGCGTTTATTGCACATCCCTAATTGCCCAGAGGGCAGTTAAGAGTCAATCCCATTGCTGTGGGTCTGGAGTTACATGTAGGCCAGACCAGGTAAGGATGGCAGGTTCCTTCCCTAAAAGACATTCGTGACCTCAATGGGCTGTTTCCAGCAATCAACAATCGATTCCCAATCATCATTCAACTTTTAATGCCAGAAGTTGAATTCAAATGCCACCTTCTGTAATAGTGGGTTTCCATCCCTGATCCCCAGAACATTATCCAGCTGTCTGCACAAACTGTCCAATGACAGTAGCTCTAGGCCGTCACCTCCTCATTTCATTGATAAATAGAAGCCAGAGACTGTGATATGCTACACCTGAACTTACAAAACAGTGATCACTGTCTAGCTTATTGGATATTAAAGATTTGCTGTCTTTACTGTTAGCATGGAGCAGTACAGCATGGAACAGGCCCTTCGGCCCTTGATGTTTTATCCTACTCTAAAATCAGACTAACCTAAATACCCTTCATTGTACTATCTTCCATGTGTCTATTCCAGGAGTCACTTACATATCCCAAATGTCCCTGACTCTACTCCGTCTGCTGGCAGTGTATTCCACACACCCCCCCACTCTGTGTAAAGAGCCTACCCCTGACATCTCCCCTAAACCACCTCCAATCACCTTAAAATTATCTCCCCTTCTGATAGCCAATTCTACCCTGGGAAAAAGTCCCTGGCTATCCACTCTATCTATGTCTCTCATCACCTTGTCCCCCTCTATCAGGTCACCTCTCATCCTCCTTCGCTCCAATGAGAAAAGCCTCAGCTCCCTCAACCTTTCTTCATAAGACACACCCTCCAGTCCAGGCAGCATCCTGGGAAATCTCCTCTGCACTCTTTCTGAAGCTTCCACATCCTTCCTATAATGAGGCGACCAGAACTGAACACAATATTCCAAGTGTGATTCTAACCAGAACTCTACAGAGCTGCAGCATAACCTCACTGCTCTTAAACTCAATTCCTCTGTTAATGAAAACCAACACACCATATGCTTTCTTAACAACCCTAACAACTTGGGTGGCAACTTGGAGTAATCTATGTACATGGATCCCTCTGTTCCTCCACACTGCCAAGAATCCTGCCTTTAAACTTGTATTCTGCATTCAAATTCGATTTTCCAAAGTGAATCACTTCACCCTTTTCCAGATTGAACTCAATTTGCCACCTCTCAGCCCAGCTCTGCATCCTGTCAATGTCCCATTGTGATCTACAACAGCCCTCCACACTATCACAACTCCACCAACCTTCGTGTCATCAGCAAACTTACTAACCCACCCTGAAACTTCCTCATCCAAGTCATGTATAAAAATCACAAACAGCAGAGGTCCCAGAAACGATCCCTGTGGAACACCACTGGTCACCGAGCTCCAGGCTGAATACTTCCCATCTACCATCACCGTCTGTCTTCAATGGGCCAGCCAATTCTGTATCCAGACAACCAGATTTCCCAGTATCCCATGTCTCCTTACTTTCTGAATAAGCCTACCATGGGGAACCTTTTCAAAGGCCTTGCTAAACCCCATATACACCACACCCACTGCTCTACCTTCATCAATGTGTTTTGTCATATCCTCAAATAGTTCAATAACATTTGTGAGGAATCACCTGCCCCTCACAAAGCCATACTATCTCTAATCAAACTGCAGTTTTCCAAGTAATCATAAATCCTGTCTCTCAGAATCCTCTCCAATAATTTGCCCACCACAGATGTACAACTGACTGGTCTGTAATTACCAGGAGTCTCGCTATTCCCTTTCATGAACAAGGGAATACCATTTGCCTCCAATCACCTGGGACTGCTCCAGTGGACAGTGAGGACCGAAGGCACAGCGATGTTGTAGAATTAATAAGTGGATGGACTTGCTAAATAATGAAAACACCAATTTAAGATATATTTTCATTCTTCTTTGGGGGAGGTATAGAGTGAATTGCATGATTTATATTGAATTTTAAAAATATTATTTATTACAAATTTACTTTCTTATATTCTGAGCCACTGAGAGATTGGGCCTTTTGGTGTCTGAAAGGGGTTTAACGATTAACTCTTTCTGTAGTCATGATGAATTAATTCAAAATATAATTCGAGGCCTTGTTTTATTATTAATGTGTTTTCTGTACATTGATGGGATTCACCACCGATCAAAATAAATAAGTTCCAGTTTAGAGAGTCAGATGAGGTTCATTTTAAGTTTAAGGGAAATCCCCAATGAAGAGAGACAGAAATCATTCAGTAGTTTTTCTTTGAACTCTGTGAAGTTCTGATATAGCCAAGTGCTCCAGTGAAGGCAGCAATACAGCAATAACTCTCGTCATCCAGTGTTCCTAACTCTGATCACCCTTATTCTTCACAGTGCAGGAACATACAGTCTCTGAACTCTTGTTAGCTCACTTTTAAAAGCTTCCCACTTGCCAGATGTCCCTTTATCTGCAAACTGCCTCCCCTGGTCAACTTTTGAAAGTTCCCTTCTAATAGTCAAAATTGAACTTACTCCAAGTTAGAACTTTAATTTTTCTACAAGGCCTGTCACAGGTAAAGGGATGTCTGGCATGTGGGAGGTATTCAAAAGAGACATAATGAGAGTCCAGGGACACAATGTTCCTGTTAGAATGTAGGGCTGGGCTGGCAGGAGGAGGGAACACTGGAGGCCTAGAGATATTGACTCTCAGATCAAGAGAAAGGAGGAATATCTCAGGTATAGGCAGCTGGGATCAAGTCAGTGGCTCAAGGCGTGTGGGGGGAGGAGGAGTAAACTTACAAGGGAAATCGGGAGGGAAGAAAGGGGAGATGAGATCGCTTTGTTGGATAAGGTTAAGGAGAATCCAAAGAGATTCTTCAAGTATATTAAGGGCAAAAGAGCAGCTAGGGAGAGCATAGGGCCCCTAAAAGGTCAATGAGGCTGTGTCTATGTGTGGAACTACAGGAGATGGGTGAGATCTAAATGAATATTTCCCATCAGCATTTACTGTGCAGAAAGCCATGGAAGCTGGGAAACTCGGGGAGATAAATAGTGATGCCTTGAAAAGAGTCCACATTACACAAAAGGAGACGCTGGGGCTCTTAAAATGCAGCAAGCTGGGTAAATCCCCAGGACCTAATCGAGTGTATCCCAGGACATTGTGGGAAGCTCAGGATGAAGTTGCGGGGTCACTATCAGGGATATTTGTATCATTGATAGCCATGGGCGAGGGGTCAGTGGACCAGAGGCTGGCTAATGTGTGGCATTGTTTAAGGGAGAACACAAGGAAAAGCCTGGGAACTGTAGACTGGTGAGCCTGAGGTCAAAGGTGGGTATGTTGTTGGAGGGGATTCTGAGAGACAGCACCTACATGCATTTAGAAATGCAAGGACTGGTTAGGGATAGTCAACATGGCTTCATGTGTGGGAAATGGTGACTCACAAACTTGCTTGAGTTTTTTGGAGGACATGACTAAGAGGATAGATAAAGGCAGTGTGGTGGACATTATTTGCTTAGACTTTAGCAAGACTGGTCGGTAAAGCTAGATCACATTGGATCCAAAGAGAGCTAGCCAATTGGATATAAATTGGCTTGAAGGTAGGAGGCAGAGGGTGGGGGTGGACGGTTGTTTTGTGCCTGACCAGAAGGTGCCACAGGGATAAGTGCCGGGTTCACCGTTGTTCATTATTTATCTAAACAATTTTGATGAGAATATAGGAGCCATGGTTCGTAAGTTTGTGGATGAAACCAAAACTGCTTGCATAATGGACAGTGAAGAAGGTTATCTATGAGTACAACAGGATCTTGATCAGATGGGCCAATGGGCTGAGGAGTGGGAAATGGAGTTTAATTTAGATAAATGCGAGGTGTTACATTTTGGTAACACAAACTAGGGCAGGACTTATACAGTTAATGGTAGGGTCCTGGGGAGTACAGATACATAGTTCCTTGAAAGTGGCATTACAGGGAGACAGAATAGTGAAGAAGGAATTTGTCATGCTTACCTTCATCAGTCAGAGCATTGAGTACAGGAGTTGGGACATCACGTTATAGCTATACAAGACATTGGGTGAGGCCACTTTTGGAGTACTGCGTACAATTCTGGTCACCCTGCTAAAGGAAGGATATTATTAAACTGGAAAGGACTGACATAAGGTTTACAAGGAAGTTACTGAGACTGGAGGGTTTGAGTTATAAGGAGAGGCTGGATAGGTTGTTCCTTATTTGCCTGGAGCGTTGGAGGCTGAGGTTTATAAGAGGTTTATTATATCATGAGGTGCATGGATAGAGTAAATATTAAATAATCTTTTCCCCAGCATAGAGGAGTTCAAAAGTGGAAGGCATAGTTTTAACGTGAGAGAGGAAAAATGTAAAAGAGACATGAAGGGCAACTTTTTTACACAGAGGATGGTGCGTATCTGGAATGAGCAGCCAGAGAAAGTGGTGGAGGCTGGTACAATTCCAACATTTAAAAGGTGTTTGGACAGGTTTATGATTAGGAAAGGTTTCGAGTGATATGGTCCAAATGCTGGCAAATGAGACTAGTTCAGTGTAGGAAACCTGGTTGGCTTGGATGAGCTGGACTGAAGGGTCTGTTTCTATGCTGTGTGATTCTATAAAGAGTATTGGTGATCCCAGAGCACAAATGTTGGGATAAACCTTGAAGAGATTACTTGAAGCTGAGAATGGTTACGCTCAGGTGTATAATTGCTCCAAGAAGAAACGATTTGAAATTCCAGTCTTTAAATTAAAGTCAATTAAAGACAAATTAAAATAAAATGTGATCTATCAAAGCAGACTTCAGTCAGGTATAAAAAACAGAGAATACAGGAGAAACTCAGAAACACAGAGAGAGAGAGAGAGACCACGTTAATGTTTTGAATCTGGGATGAGTCCTTCTTGGCATCACTGGACTTAAAACATTGACACTGTTTCTCTCCACAGAGATGCCACCAGACCTGCTGAGTTTCTCCAACACATTCTGTCTTTATTTCAGATCTCCAGCATCCTCAGTATTTCATTTGATGTGAGGATTCAACCTGGGAACTGACTTGTCCAGTAATGTGAAAAAAGTGAGGACTGCAGATGCTGGAGATTAGAGTCAAGATTAGAGCGGTGCTGGAAAAACACAGCAGGTCAGGCAGCATTCCTGATGAAGGGCTTATGCCTGAAACATCGATTTTCCTGCTCCTCGGATGCTGCCTGACCTGCTGTGCATTTCCAGCACCACTCTTATCTTGTCCAGTAATTACATTAGCTAGGATCACACTGAAATTAGTGCCTTTATATACACTATAGGAGTCAGTGTCATATATAAACTATAGGACTCAGTGCCTATATAAACTGTAGGAATCTATGTCTGTATAAATTCTTAGAGTCATAGAAGATCTGAAGTCAGTGTCTTTATTTGATCTATAGTCAGTGCCTGTACATAAGCTATAGGGCAGATAGAGATGGGTGTGGAAGGAGGACAGGGGGTCACAATGTTGATGATGGGCTTAATAATCGCAGTTAGGAGGGATTAGACAGCTTGAAAGACCATCCAATAAGGTCATACGGGTAGGAGTAAAAAAAACACAAAAGGAACAGAAACACTGCTGGGTGCATACTGCAGGCCCCATGCCATCCAGGATGGGTAGACCAATTAAGTATGGAATCCAATTTCAGAGCTCTGTGAGAACAATAAGGCAGGAATTGTTTGGGATTTCCACCACCCAAATATTACCTGGAATAGTTTCAGTGTGCAAGATAGCGAGGGAGCAAAGTTCTTAAGTTGCATCCAGGAGAACCTTTTTAGCCAGCAGGTGGAAAGCTCAACAGGGGAGAGGGCAGTTCTGGTCCAAACATTCAGAAATGAGACTGGGCTGGTGGAAAGTGCATCAGTCGAGGAACATTTTGGAGATAGTGACCATAACACAGATAGATTTAGGGTAGTCATGGAAAAAAAATAAAGTTGGGCTCAGAATAATAATTCTAAACTGAGGGAACACTACTGTTACTAAGGTCAGGCACAATTAGTGAACCTTTCGCGGTGGTTATGTCAGTGTAGACTTGATGGGCCAAAGGGCCTTTTCTGAGCTGTATAAACCTACAAAGAGTAAGAGAATAACTGAGGAAACAGCAAGGCCCTTTAGGGAGCTGTCACACTGCAATGGAGTAGCACGTTGGAAATCAAGCCCCACTGAGCTTAGAGTCATAACAAAAGTTAAAGATTTTTAAAATATGCAGATTCCTGACATTTCTTGTCCTTTAGCTCCAATTTGATGAAAGCACTGACCAGGTTTCTGTACTTAACAAAATGACAATTTACTGTAAGTAATTAGACTCTAATGACAGACAAACAATTATAAACCATTGACTATAACAGTAGTAATTATAACTCTAACCACTTTATGAACTCTCTCTCTCTCTCTATCTCACACACACACACACACACACGCACACACACGCGCGCACACACACACACACACACACGCTCTCTCTCTCTCTCTCTTTCTCCCTGTCTCTCTCTCTCTTCACTGGTTTCTGTTTACAACCGTTATTGAGATGATTGTTATGACTCTTCTGCTAGTCAAAATGCTACTTCTCAGTCTTCTTTCTCTAGATGCTTCCTCTGGTTTACAGGAGGCATAGGGCAACTGCTTCATAATTAGAGACGGTCTCTGACTTATTAATTAAATGTTACAGTTTACAGTAACTGCTGAAGGGAAAAATGCTTTTTATTCAGGCATAAATTGGGCTTTTATTCCTGCAGAGAACAGAGAGAGTTCCTGAGCTGTTGGAGGTCTGAAGGCTTCTCTTAATTTTGTTCACCATCTCAAGATGTTCAACGTCTCGAAAAGAACCTTTGTTATTAAAAACTGCTCATCAGGCCACAGACCAACCAGCTATTGGTGGTGGCTGAATCTCCATTTGTACACAGTCCTCAGCTCCAGCTCATCTGCAAACTACACATCAACTGAATCCAGCTGCTGTGTAAACAGTACTCACAATGAGTCTCAGGCTACTTGCTTTCAAATCATCAGCAATCCTTAGTTTTTAAAACAGTTCTGTTCTCATTTCAGCCCACAATCAAAAATACAGAAAAATAAAAAGACACGTTCATTACAGTGTATAAAGTAGAGTTCCATAGCACTTGGTGCTGGGTTTGCGCTGTTTGTGTTGTATATTAATGATTTGGACTTAAATGTATGAGTATGATTAATAATTCTGTGGATGACATAAAAATAGCCAGATGTTAAACAGTGAGGAGGATAGTGATAAACTATCAATGGAATTCAGAGGATTTGGGAAGATTTGTAGCTCAGGTTGTGCATGTGGTCATTGACTTGCTCACTGAACTGACTGTGCACTGATGATGTTACCTCATACGGTGACAAAACGTTTGCAAACTTACTAACACAGTAAGCAAGTCAACAGCCGATCAATGGACTGGTCAACTGGTCAGGACAGTGAGAAATGTAAATTAGCCTGGAAAAGTGGGAGGTAATTTGGGAAGGGCTAACAAGGCAAGGGCTGCAATTGGTCCTACTCTGGAAAGATCAGAGGGACCTCAAAATAAAACCAAGAAATCTGATACAAAAACAGAACTTGCTGGAGAAACTTGCAAGTCTAGCAGCATTTTGGGAGAGAAAACAGAGATAACATTTTGAGTCCAGTGACCATTTTTGATTGTGGACTGAAAACTTGTTTCTGTGTGTTTTGGAGGGACGTCGGTGTGCATCGCCACAGTTACCTGAAGGTAACAGGTCAGATAAGTCAGGTAGTTAAGTAAGCAGAGGGATACTTGTCAAAGAGTGTGGTGCTGGAAAAGCACAGCAGCTCAGGCAGCATCCGAGGAGCAGGAGAATTGACGTTTCGGGCAAAAGCCCTTCATCAGGAATGAGGCTTATGGGCCGAGTGGCTGAGAGATCAATGGGAGGGGGATGGGGTTGGGGGGAAGGTAGCTGGGAATGCAACAGGTAGATGGAGGTGGAGGAAAGGTGATAGGTCGGAGAGGAGGGTGGAGCAAATAGATGGGAAAGGTGATGGACAGGTCAAGAGGGCGGTGCCGAGTTGGTGGCTTGGGACTGGGATAAGATGGTGGGGGAGGAGGAGAAATGAGGAAACTGGTGAAGTCCACATTGATGCCCTGGGATTGGAGGGTCCCAAGGCAGAAGATGAGGTGTTCTTCCTCCAGGCGTTGGGTGGTTAGTGTTTGGCGATGGAGGGGGCCCAGGACCTGCATGTCCTTGATGGAGTGGGAGGGGGAGTTGAAGTGTTCAGCCAGAGAGCAGTGGGGTTGGTTGGTGTGGGTGTCCCAGAGATGTTCTCTGAAATGATCCACAAGTTGGTGTCCTATCTCCCCGATGTAGAGGAGACCACATTGGGTCCAATGGGCAGAGTAGGTGACATTGGTGGAGATGCAGGTAAATTTCTGTCGGATATGGAAGGGTCCTTTGGGGTCTTGGATGGAGGTGAGGGGGGGAGGTATGGGTGCAGGTTTTGCACTTCCTGGGGTGGGAGGGGAAGGTGTTGGGGGGGGGGGGGGGAGGGGCCGGGATAATTGCCTTTATTAGATGAGGCATAGAATGAAACAGCAGGGACACGATGCTGGAACTGTACAAGATGCTCGTTGGGCCACACCAGAATATTGGTCACTACATTTTCAGAAGGATGTGAAGGTCAGGCAGCATCCAAGGAGAGTTGGGTCAGAAACATTACTGAGCTATTTGCTTGCATTTACTATTGGCCAAGAGTTTGGGAAATGGGATTAATGCAGTGTTGAAAATGTGTTGATTCCCGAAGGGCTCTGGCCCGAAACATCGATTCTCCTGCTCCCGGATGCTGCCTGACCTGCTGCGCTCTTCCAGCAACACATGTTCAGCTCTGATCTCCCGCATCTGCAGTCCTCACTTTCTCCTTAATGTAGTGTTGGCCAGTATTGACACAATGGACTGAATGGCCTTGCTCTGTGCTGCAGAAGGCCATGAGTTGATAAAAGACTCTGTAAGATGTAGCAGTCAATGTCTCCATGAAGTCTATAGGTGTCAGTGTGAGCATAGGAGGGAGAGTGGGAGCCTGTTGGTGGTTCCTGGATGCTGAAGCTGTCAAAGGGAACTCTCTCTCTCCCCCTCTCTCTCTGGGCGAGTGCAGTCTGACTGGCTGCTGCTTGTGAAGGTATTTTGTCTGCCCCCTCCCCCAGTCTGTCTGCGGGGAAGCTGCACAATGATTAGTCTGTCCACGGAATAGGAGCTACCTTTCCACTGAGCAGGAGCCTGGCGGCAGTTCCTGCAGCCACAGCTCTCTCTGACCACAGCCTCAGCCCAGGGCACAGCAGCGGGGCTGTGTGGGGAGTGTGGACATGGCAGGAGCTCCTCCCGACTGCACTGGCCAGCTCCAAGACAACCCCCAGCACCCCACCCAGCACCCCCACATCACAGACCCCCACCCAGCACCCCACCCAGCACCCCCACATCACAGACCCCCACCCAGCACCCCACCCAGCACCCCCACATCACAGACCCCCACCCAGCACCCCCACATCACAGACCCCCACCCAGCACCCCACCCAGCACCCCCACATCACAGACCCCCACCCAGCACCCCACCCAGCACCCCCACATCACAGACCCCCACCCAGCACCCCACCCAGCACCCCCACATCACAGACCCCCACCCAGCACCCCACCCAGCACCCCCACATCACAGACCCCCACCCAGCACCCCACCCAGCACCCCCACATCACAGACCCCCACCCAGCACCCCACCCAGCACCCCCACATCACAGACCCCCACCCAGCACCCCACCCAGCACCCCCACATCACAGACCCCCACCCAGCACCCCACCCAGCACCCCCACATCACAGACCCCCACCCAGCACCCCACCCAGCACCCCCACATCACAGACCCCCACCCAGCACCCCACCCAGCACCCCCACATCACAGACCCCCACCCAGCACCCCCACCCAGCACCCCACCCAGCACCCCCACCCAGCACCCTACCCAGCACCCCCACATCACAGACCCCCACCCAGCACCCCCACATCACAGACCCCCACCCAGCACTCCCACCCAGCACCCCCACCCAGCACCCCACCTAGCACCCCCACCCAGTACCCCCACCCAGCACCCCACCCAGCACTCCCACCCAGCACCCCCACCCAGCACCCCCACCCAGCACCCCACATCACAGACCCCCACCCAGCACCCCACCCAGCACCCCCACCCAGCACCCCCACCCAGCACCCCCACTCAAACCCCCACATCACTGACCCCAACCTCCTCCCAGCCAGCTCTCTGTCTCTATCTCTCTCCCTCTCTCTGTATGTGTCTGTCTCTCTCTCTCTCTGTTTCTCCTGTCTCTGTATGTGTCTGTCTGTGTGTCTGTGTCTATCTCTCTGTGTGTCTGTGTGTCTCTGTCTCTCTCTCTGTTTCTCCTGTCTCTATCTCTCCCCCTCTCTGTCTCTCTCTGTGCTTCACAGTCTGTCTGGGTATCTGCCTGTAACCTTTTCCTCTCTCTGATTGGGTGAAGGGAGTTGAAGGGAGGTGCATGTTCCAGGTGAGGCCGAGCCTGGGCGGGTGGATCAGTGTTGGGCCGATGGTGCCGGCTCCGCTGTCACTGATTGATGGAGCAGATGCTGTGAATTGAATCCGTTCCAGTTCCCAATCCCAGACCCCTCTGCAGGGAATAGCAGAGAATTCCGTGTCTGAATCCGGGGGAAATGGGTTCGGGATGGAGGTGGGAACCTGGTTCAAAGGGAAACCGGCCGGCGGTTCACAACAAACTGAAATTAAACTTCTTCCAAGTAAATTGAAAGCTGCTGTTTCCTCACCGACCTTAGTGTAGCTCACATCAGCGCAGCCAGATCTCTCTCTCTCTCTCTCTATTCCTATCCCTATCCCTCTCTCCCTTGTCCCTATCTCACTCTCACTCTCTGTCCCCGTCCCGTCCCTATCTCACCCTCAGTCCCCTGTCCTTTTTCTCACTCTCTCTCTCTGTCCCATTCCTATCTCACTTTCCCTCTGACTGTCCCTATCTTACTCACTCTCTGTCCCTTGTCCCTATTTCGCTCTTCTCTCTCTCTCTCCACTATCTCTTCACTATCTGCCTCTTTTCCTCTCTGTCTGGTCTGTCCATCTCAACCTTTCTGACTCCCTCTGCTTTTCTGTTTCTGTCTCGAGTCTCTCTCGTTGTCCCTCTGTATCTCTGTATCTTTCTATCTTTGTCTCATTCTCCCTTCCTTCAACCCCCCCCTCCCTCTCTCACCCTCCCTCTCTCACCCTCCCTCTCTCCCTCTCTCACACACACACACACCCTCCCTCTCTCACCCTCCCTCTCTCACCCTCTCTCACACACACACACCCTCCCTCTCTCACCCTCCCTCTCTCACCCTCCCTCTCTCACCCTCCCTCTCTCTCTCTCTCTCACACACACACACCCTCCCTCTCTCACCCTCCCTCTCTCACCCTCCCTCTCTCACCCTCCCTCTCTCCCTCTCTCACACACACACACACCCTCCCTCTCTCACCCTCCCTCTCTCACCCTCCCTCTCTCTCTCACACACACACACACACCCTCCCTCTCTCTCTCTCTCTCACACACACACACCCTCCCTCTCTCACCCTCCCTCTCTCACCCTCCCTCTCTCTCTCTCACACACACACACACCCTCCCTCTCTCTCTCTCTCACACACACACACACCCTCCCTCTCTCTCTCTCTCACACACACACACACACCCTCCCTCTCTCACCCTCCCTCTCTCTCTCACACACACACACCCCCTCCCTCTCTCTCTCTCTCTCACACACACACACACCCTCCCTCTCTCTCTCTCTCACACACACACCCTCCCTCCCTCTCTCTCTCTCTCCCCTGTCTCCTGTCATTCCCAGTGGCTCTCATGAGAGGTGTTTCTCTGGGAGAGGAGACAGGATAGAGGGATGTTTTTTGGAGAGTGGGGAGTTGGAGCCAGGGGCCAATGGAGTGGGGAATGTGCATTTGCCTGGTGTTGATTTGCTGGGGCAGGTGATTGAACTCAGTTTCAGGGGCTGGTGATTCGCTGTTTGTCTCCTCTCCCTCCCGACCCCCAAGCCCCTCTCCCTGCCCCTGACAAGGGCTTGACCCTCCCCTGCCCCCTCCCCCACCTCCTGGGCAGGAGCTGGGCTCTCACTGAGGCTGGGATCGAGTGGGAAGGGCAGGAGAAGCGGCTCAGATCCCTGACTCTCTCAGTCTCCCTGTGTCCCTGTGTGAGAGGGAGCAGCATTCCCAGTGTCTCCCTCCCTCCCGGTGCCTGGCTCGGTAGCCAGCCCGCTCTGGGAGCCCGGTTCCTGCTCACTTTCCCAGCAGCAGCAGCAGTATGATGGAGAGCCCGGACACTCGGGGGAAAGCCAGAGGCTGGGTGCGAGTTTCCACCCTGCTCACCCTCACCTGGATGAGTTTCCTACAAGTTCCCAGTGTAACAGGAGGTGAGTGTGAGGCTCAGGGTCAGCCCTCTCCCAACTTCCAAACTCCCCCCCCCACCAGCTGCTACAGATCCCCAGGCAGCCCCGCACCCCCCCCCCCGTCTCCCTCTGTGTCCATTACCCCCCTCGACCCCCCCCCCGTCTCTCTCTGACTGTGTTATCCCCCCCCCACCACCGATTTTCTCTCTGGTTTCTTCAGTCTCTGACTTTCTGTTCCCCTCTCTCTCCCTCTCTCCCCCGTCCATCTTTTCCTGGTCTTGGTGTTTGTCAGTGCCTTGTACCTCTGCCCCCCCCCCCTCTCTAACACACTCTCTCTCCATATCCCCCACTATCTCCCCCCTCCCCGTTACCCCTCTCTCTCCATATTCCTGTAATCTCTCTTTGCACCATCTCCTACTCTCTTTCAGTTCTCTCCCCCCCTCTCTCCCCTCTCTCTCTCCCCCTCTCTCCCCCCCTCCCCCCCTCTCTCCCCCCTCTCCCCCCTCTCTCCCCCTCTCTCTTCCCTCTCTCTTCCCTCTCTCTTCCCCATCTCTTCCCCCCTCTCTTTCCCCCTCTCTCTTTCCCCCCTCTCTCTCCCCCTCCCCCTCTCTCCCCCCTCCCCCTCTCTCCCCCCTCTCCCCCTCTCTCCCCCTTTCCCCCTCTCTCCCCCCTCTCCCCCTCTCTCTTCCCTCTCTCTTCCCTCTCTCTTCCCCATCTCTTCCCCCCTCTCTTTCCCCCTCTCTCTTTCCCCCCCCTCTCTCTCCCCCTCCCCCTCTCTCCCCTCCTCCCCCCCTCCCCCTCTCTCCCCCCTCTCCCCCTCTCTCCCCCTTTCCCCCTCTCTCCCCCCTCTCCCCCTCTCTCTTCCCCCTCTCCCCCTCTCTCTTCCCCCTCTCTTTCCCCATCTTTCCCCCCTCTCTGTCCCCCTCTCTCTGTCCCCCTCCCTCTCTCTCCCCCTCCCTCTCTCTCTCCCCCTCTCTTCCCCCTCTCCCCCTCTCCCCCCTCTCTTCCCCCTCTCCCCCTCTCCCCCTCTCTCTTCCCCCTCTCCCCCTCTCTCTTCCCCCTCTCTTTCCCCATCTTTCCCCCCTCTCTCTGTCCCCCTCTCTCTGTCCCCCTCTCTCTGTCCTCCTCTCTCTCTTCCCCCTCTCCCCCTCCTCTCTTCCCCCCTCCCCCACTCCTTTCCCCCCAATGTCTCCCCCCCATCCCAGTTACAAGCCGCACGGTTTCTCGGGGGTCTCGGGGAGAGTGTGAGGGTCTGTGCTGTGGGGGGTCAGGCTGGTTTGAAGCTCTCTCTCGGGGAGGGGGCTCCCGCATGGACCGCAAGGTGAACCGGAGCGTGAGAGCTGCGGCCCGGGGGGAGGGGGGGAGTTAATGTGCATCTCCCTCCTCCCCCCGGGATGGGGATGGGGAGGGGGTGCTGCACCGGAGCCGCTATCACTGGCACACTTCCCCCCCCCCCCCCCCCCGCTCCCTCTGCAACACGGACCGAGCCCTTGAACAAATCCCACAGGATCCCACTGCCCCCACCCTCCGTCCGCCCCCCACACACTGAGCCACTGACCGTGGCAGAACCAGATCCTCAACAATGAGACCATTCCGCCCATCCAGCTGGTGCTAGCTCTGTGATCGATCAATCCAACTTGTCAACTTCCAAATAAAATCATCCTTTCCTGGTTTCTGTGTGAAAGTTCTGATTGAATCTGCTCCCACTGCCCTTTCAGGCAGCACCTTCCAGACCCCAACACCTCACTGTGTAAAACAACCCCCCTCCCCTCCCCCTCGGGGGCTTCTCCCCGATTCCCTTCAATCCCCCTCCCTCTGCTCCCTCACCCTCCTGCCCCTGGAAACACTCTCTCCTGATTTGCTCCATCAAACTCTCTCCATGGTTTTGAACACCTCGGTTAAACCTCCTGGAACCTTCTCTGATCTAAGGAGAACAATCCCAGCTTCTCCAGTCTCTCCACATTCACCGAGATCCCTGATCCCTGATCCCATTCCAGTCAATCACCTCAGCTCCCTCTCCAAGACTTTGTGTAAACATATCTTGTGCTTGGACTGTGTGATACTGTGAGGAGGCTATTATATGTTGTGTTTGCAACCTCGGTTATGTACAGAACCCAGGCTGTTCAAACTGCAGGCTTTATACTGAATGCACAGTGTTCATGAATTAGTTTGTACGTGCCTCATTTGCAGCTGAGGTTAAAGCTGAGGTAAAGCAGGATTATCAAAGTGATCAGAGGAATTTGCAGTAAAAATTACAAATGAAAGTTTTAGAATGAAACAGAGAGACCGGGGGTTCCTGGGGCTCCCAATCAGGTCAAGGTGGGAATGTGACTGAAGGCTGGAGCCAATCCCCTGGTTCGATCACTCCCCCACCCAGACTGACTGGCTCAGAACTGCTGAGCCGCCAAACGGACCATGCTGAGAGTGCCAGGGAGGGAGAGGGAGGGAAAGGGAGAGGGGGATCGAGTCAGTCTGAGAGAAAGTGTGCAAGTGTGAGTGTGTGCGAGTGTGAGGCTGTGCAAGTGTGAAACAGTGTGAGTGTGAAAGAGAGGGGCACTGTGTATATTAAATTGAGAGGGGGTAATTGGGAGATAGTAAATGAGGGTGTGGGTGGGGGAGAGCATATGGATGAGGGAGTGTGTATTTGAGTGGGGGAGTGTGGGGGTGTCTGAGTGGGGGAGTGTGTGGGTGACTGGCTGGGGGGGCCAGTGGGGAGTCTGAGTGGGGGAGTGTAGGGGTGTCTGAGTGGGGGAGTGTGTGGGTGACTGGCTGGGGGGGCCAGTGGGGTGTCTGAGTGGGGGAGTGTGGGGGTGTCTGGCTGGGGGGGGCCATTGGGGAGTGTGAGTGATTATGGGGGGCCTGCACTTTGATTGGGGCTGGGGGTGGACAGAGTGATTCAACCCCCCTCCCACCCCTTTGGAAAATGAGGTTAGATTTGGAGGTGAGGTAGGTCAGACCCCCCCAGAACCATGGGTACAGTCTGAGGCTGAGTCAGTCCCCTCCCCTGGCAACAACCATCACTGGGAGTTCATAGCTCGTCAAATATTGACTTGGGTGTTGGGGTTAGGGTGGTGAGGGAGACAGAAGGTTTGGACCTCGGGGAAAAGCTACTTCCCGGGAGCAAGGGCCAGGATTGAGTGTGAATCCACAACAGCTGACTGTTCTCCTACAGTTGTAGCTCCTGAGAAACCCCCCTCACACTGTACCTCCTTTACATATCAGCCTGTAAGTCCTACATTGAGAAGACAATGGGCTGCCTTGATCCTAACTGGCACAGAAATCCTCTTTCTGCAACTCTCACTGACTCACCAACACGCTCTCCGGAGGTGAGCTGTACATCTGTGCCCTTAACATCAAGGCTGCATTTTACTAAGTGTACCCTCGCAATGGGAATTAGGGGATAAACTCTCCGCAGGGTTCCGCTGGACTCATGCCTGCACTTGGGATTGGTCAGTCATCTCAGCTCCAGGACACCTCTGCAGGAGTTCCTCAGGGTAGTGTCCTAGGCCCAACCATCTTCAGCTGCTTCATCACTGACCTTCCCTCCATAAGGTCAGATGTGGTGATGTGTAATTATCAGTGAACAATGTTCAGCAGCATTTGCAACTCCTCAAATATTGAAGCAGTCCATGGGTAAAATGGGGAGAAAATGCAGAAGTCTAAAATGCAAGGAGATTTGGGATGGTCTAGGATGCTCTCAAAGTAAACTTGCACGTTGAGTCAGTCGTTAGGAAGACAAATGCAGTTATAGCATTTATTTCAAGAGGACTTGAATAAAAAAGCAAGGATGTACCTCTGAGGCTCTGCAAGGCTCTGGTCAGACCGCATTTGGAGTATTGTGTGCAGTTTTGGGTCCTATATCTCAGGAAAGATGTTCTGGCCCTGGAGCATGTTCAGAGGAGGTTCACAAGAATGGTCCCAGGAATGAAGAGCTTAACATATGAGGAACGTTTGAGGACTCTGGGTCTTAACTTGATGGAGTTTAGAAGGATGAGGGGGGATCTAATTGAAACTGACAGAATACTGAATGGCCTGGACAGAGCTGATATTGGGAAGATGTTTCCATTGGTTGGAGAGACTAGGACCTGAGGGCACAGCCTGAGAGTAAAGGGGAGACCTTTTAGAATGGAGGTAAGGAGAAACTTCTTCAGCCAGAGAGTGGGGAATCGATGGAATTCACTGCCACAGAAGCTGTGGAGGCCAGGGCATTGAGTATATTTAAGATGGAGATAGGCAGGTTCTTGAATATCAAGGGATCAGGCGTTATGAGAAAGCAGGAGAATGGGGTTGAGAAACTTGTTGGCCATGACTGAATGGCGGAGCAGACTCGATGGGCTGAATGGCCTAATTTCTGCTCCTATGTCTAATGGTCTTATGTTCAAATGCAGCAAGATCTGGATAATAATTAGCCTTGGGCTGATAAATGGTCAGTGACATTCATACCACACAAGTACCAGACAATGACTGTCACCAAGGTCGAATCTAACCACCACCCCTTGGCATTCAATGGCATCACACCATCATTGAATCCCCGACCATCAACATCCATTGACCAGACACTTAACTGGACATGCCACCTCAGTATTATAGTTTCAAGAGCAGTCCAGGAATCCTGCTGTGAGTAACTCACCTCCTGACTCCCTGAAGCCTGCACACCATCTATAAGGAACACGTTCGGATTGTGATGGTGTACCTCCCACTCCTCAGACAGCACCTTCCAAACCCACGACCACTTCCATCTAGAAGGACAAGGGCAGCAGATACATGGGAACACCACCCCTGCAAGTTCCCCTCTAAACCACTCAGCATCCTGACTTGGAAATACTTTGCTGTTCCTTCAGTGTTGCTGGGTCAAAACCCTGAAATTCCCTCCCTAGGAGCATTGTGGGTCTACCCACAGCACATGGACTGCAATGGTTCAAAAGGGTGCTCACCTCCCCCCCTTCTCAAGGGGTAACCAGGGACAGGCAATAAATGCTGGCCCAGCCAACAGCACACCCATCCTTGAATGGATAAAAACAGAGCACCTTGCTTTGAAATAGTTAAGGTGAAACTTGCTGAGCAGAGGGGATTAGTGACCAGTTCAGTCTTGTCGGGAACTGATGGTGGAACAGGTCTGGAGTTCCATGTGATTCGATTATTTTAGCCTGATGGAAACTCATGATGTTATTAAACAAGACAGTAGATCATGATTCAAGTCTGGGAGTGTGCCATTAGGCCCATCTGTCTGTGCTAGCTGGAAATGTTTGTGAGAAAGGCCCAGAGGTTCACATTTCCAGTCCCCTGTGATTCTCCTTCAGATTTTTCTGGATGTGATCAGACTCCAGACTTGCCGAGTTTCTCCACAGCTTCCTGTTTAAACGGCAGATTTTCTGCAGTTCTTTGCTTTTGTCTGTTTTCTGACTTTGATGGATTTACTCAATTAGACCCACTCTCCCGTCAATGCATCCTCTTCCGGAACATTCCTATTGGTTTGGAAAGTTGGAGCAAATCCAATTCCAGTTCAGATGGAATTTTAAATTATAAAATATTTTTGCAGTTTTATTCTTTTGGGTATCAGTGCCTCCATTTACAAAGCAAGTGTCCCAACCATCTTCTTAACCACCTCAATGTTTGTGAATCTGACCCAGTTGACACTACCCCTGGCGTCCCCAATACCCTCCAGACATCCCTAACACCCTGACGTTACGTCCTGTCACACTCAAACACTCCACAGCCCCTGCACCCTCCCTGACACCCTCCTTCACCCAGTGACACCTCTTCATAAACCTCCCATGACAGACCCACCCCCTCCCACACCTCCCTGACACCCCCTGACGCACCCCCACCCAAAGCCACCCTTTGGCCCTCTCCCCAGTGCCTCTGCTGTTGCACCCTCTCCACAATGGTGCCATTGGATGATGCTGCAGTGTTGTACCTGCTCATCTCCATCACTTCACTCTGATCCACATCATCTTATTTCTGCTCTGGCCCTGCCCAACTTCTCAATCAGTCTGACCTTCTGAATCCTCTTACTCTCCTGCCAGGGTTTACAGTCTTGTTTAACTGCTGCACCACGCACTGGTCCCTGCACCAAAATCTCACTTGCTTACACACAGAGTGAGAGACACCACTGTCCAGGCACTGACCCATGGGCAACCCCTTACAGGTTCCTCCTGATCCTGCTTCCAAGATGTCTAACCCCTTAATGTCTCTACCTTTCTGGGATGGTGGTGTTGGATGAATGCTCCAACAGGACAGCACTCCAAACCCTCCTCTCCGAAACCCAAGGTCTGTGTGATGAAATGACCTCTCAAATGTGTACGGGCTGTGGATAATCCCCACAGAAATGGGACTCCCAGAGACATTGTTAATGATGGCCAAGGAACTATGAAATTACTGGGGACAATTTTAACCTGATGGCTTAAATCATTTCCCTCTCGAAACATTTCCACATCTCGACCTCACTCCCACCCTTCAAGATTCTCCTTAATATCATCCTCACCATGCTTCTGATTTGTCAGACGTGGGCATCTCTGGCTGGGACCAGTATTTATTGCCCGTCCCTAGTTGCCCCTTGAGAAAGTGGGGGTGAGCTGCCTTCTTTAACCGCTGCAGTCCATGTGCTGTGGGTTGACCCACAATGCCCTTAGGGAGGGAATTCCAGGATTCTGACCCAGTGACACTGAAGGAACGGTGATATATTTCCATGTCAGGATGGTGAGGGGCTTGGAGGGGAACTTGCAGGGGGTGGTATTCCCATGGATCAGCTGCCCTTGTCTTTCCAGATGGAAGTGGTCATGGGTTTGGAAGGTGCTGTCTGAGCATCTTTGGTGAATTTCTGCAGTGCATCTTGTAATAGTACACGCTGCTGCTACTGAGCGTCGGTGGTGGGGGAGGGAGGGGGATGTTTGTGGATGTGGGGCCAATCAAGTGGGCTACTTTGTCTTGGATGGTGTTGAGTTTGTTGAGTGTTGTTGGAGCTGCGCCCATCCAGGGCAAGTGGGGAGTATTCCATCACACTCCTGACTTGTGCCTTGTAGATGGTGGGACAGGCTTTGGGGAGTCAGGAGGGGAGTTCCTCGCTGCGGTATCCCCAGCCTCTGACCTGCTCTCGCAGCCTCTGTGTTTATGTGGTGAGTCCAGTTGAGTTTCTGGTCAATGATAACTTCCCGGATGTTGATAGTGGGGGATTCAGTGATGGGAACACCATTGAATATCAAGGGGCTGTGGTTAGATTGTCTCTTATTGGTGATAGTCATAGCCCGGCATTTGTGCTGTGTGATTGTTATTTGCCACTTTTCAGTCGAAGCCTGGACATTGTCCAAATCCTGTTGGGTTTGGACATGGAGCTGCTTCAGTGTCTGAGGAGTCACGAACGGTGCTGAACACTGTACAATCATCAGCAAACATTCCCACTTCTGAACTTATGATGGAGGGAAGGTCAGTGATGAAGCAGGTGAAGATGGTTGGGCCTAGGACACTCCCCTGAGGGACTCCTGCAGAGATGTCCTGGAGCTGAGGTGACTGACCTCCAATAACCACCATCATCTTCCTATGTGTCATTCTCGGTAATGTGGATGTGCAGAGGGATCTTGGAGTCCATGTACATAGACCCCTGAAAGTTGCCACCCAGGTGGATAGTGCTGTTAAGAAGGCATACGGTGTGTTAGGTTTCATTGGTAGAGGGATTGAGTTCCAGAGCCGCAATATCATGCTGCAATTATACAAAACGCTGGTGTGGCCACACTTGGAATATTGTGTACAGTTCTGGTCCCCATAATTCGGGAAGGATGTGGAAATATTGGAAAAGATGCAGAGGAGATTTACCAGGAAGTTGCCTGGTCTGGAGGGAAGGTCTTATGAGGAAAGGCTGAGAGACTTGGGTCTGTTCTCATTGGAAAGAAGAAGGCTGAGGGGGGATTTGATAGAGACATACAAGATGATCAGAGGATTAGATAGGGGAGACAGTGAGAGTCTTTTCCCTAGGATGATGATGTCAGTGTGTACGAGGGGCATAACTACAAATTGAGGGGTGATAGATTTAAGACAGATGTCAGAGGCAGGTTCTTTAGGCAGAGAGTGGTAAGGGTGTGGAATGCCCTACCTGCTAATGTAGTCAACTCAGCCACATTAGGGAGATTTAAACAATCCTTCGATAAGTACATGGATGATGATGGGATCGTGTAGGGGGACAAGCTGAGAATAGTTCACAGGTCAGCGCAACATCGAGGGCCGAAGGGCCTGTTCTGAGCTGTATTGTTCTATATTCTATGTTCAATGCCAGGTATGACCCTAACCAGTGGAGTGTTTGTCCCCAATACCCATTGATTCCAGTTCTGCCATGGCTCCTTGATGCCATATTCAGTCAAATGTCAGGGGTTGTCCCTCTCCCCTCCCCTCTGGAATCCAGCTCTTTTGTCCATGTTTGACGCAAGGTCAGGTCTGGGCATCACTGAGCAGGTTATTGCTGAGCAGGTGTTTTATGTGTTTCTAATGAAAGGTGCTATCTATCGTTATCCTGATTGAGAAGAATACCAACAGTGTGGGTTTCATTCCAGCTGTGGCTGGGGTGGTCCGACCTCCTCAACCCTCCCCCTGAGGGTACCAGGGATGAAACAGCTCAGGGTGAAGCATCAGCAGATGACAAACCAATGCTCACACTCTGGGCAGGAGGGTGAATGCACTCAAGACAGCCAGTATCCCAGCATTCTCCAAACCGATGAGTTCAACCAGAATTAGTCTCAAATTGTGTTTGTGTGAAAATGGAAACTGACTCTGTATACAGAATGCTGTTTTCAGATGTCGTTTTATAAGATCACGATCTGTGAAATTGTAATTGTGTAAGGGGAAAGCCCAGCCCTTCTCTTGATGTCTCGCCCAATGGCCAGTGCCAGCACAGACGGAGGGGGATTGATGATTGTGGTTTAGTTTTCTCTTTCACAATGGTTGGACACAAATGGAACACAGTGTGGGAAAATAAGAGGTTGTGCACTTTCGTAGGAAGAATAGAAACCTGGATTATCTTCTAAATGGGAAAAAAGCTTTGGAAATCTGATGAACAAAGTGACTTGGGGAGTCCTGGCTGAGGATTCTCTTCAGGTTAACATGCAGGTTCCGTTGGCAGTTAGGAATGTTCATTTCAAGAGGGCGAGAATTCAGGAGCAGGTGATGTACACTTGAGGCTGTACGAGGCTCTGGTCAGAGCTGAAAGTGGTGCTGGAAAAGCGCAGCAGGTCAGGCAGCATCCAAAGAGCAGAAGAATCGACGTTTCAGGCATGAGCCCTTCTTCAGGAATCTTCAGGAATCTTAAGGCTCTGGTCAGACCATATTTGAAATATTGTGAGCAGTTTTAGGGCCTGTATCTGAGGAAGGATGTGGTGGTGTTAGGGGGGTTCCAGAGGAGGTGTACAGGAATGGTCTCGGGGATGAAGTTTACAGTGCAGTGCTATAAATTCTACGTCTTACAATCTTATTCTCCACAGCCACCTGATGAAGGAGCGTCGCTCCGAAAGCTGGTGCTTATAAATAAACCTGTTGGACTATAACCTGATGTTGTGTGATTTTTAACTTTGTCCACCCCAGTCCAACACCGGCATCTCCAAATTGTGTCGTATAAGGAGTGAGTAAGGACTCTGGAGTCTGTACTCGATGGAGTTCAGAAGGATGGTGTGTGGGGATCAGATTGAGATCCAAGCATACTGAGCAATGTGGACAGTGTGGATGTGGAGAAGATGGTTCCACTTTTAGGAGAGACCCAGCCTCACAGTGAAGGGATGGACCTTTAGAACTGAGATGAGGAGGAATTTCTTCAGCCAGGCGGTGGTGACTCTGTGGCTGCAGAGGGCTGTGGAGGCCAAGTCACTGAGTGCATTTATGACAGAGATAGATAGGTTCCTGATTAGTGAGGGGATCACGGGCCGTGGGGAGAAGGCAGAAGAATGAGATTGACAAACCTATCAGCAATGATGGAATGGTGGGGCAGACTGGATGGGCTGGATGGCCTAATTCTGCTCCCATACCTTATGCTCTTCTCGGATGTGGGGTCTTCCAGTACATGGAGTGGTCTGTGTTTTTGACAGAGTGCATTGAGTTTTATTTTCTGTTGAGTGGGGAATGGTGCCTGATCAATGCACATTATTTTCCTGTGCACTTATGGGAAATATGATGCTGATTGTGTTTCTGCTTCCTGGAAAGCAAATACTTCAATTTCTGGAGTGACGCTGTGTCGTCAAATTCTAGATATTAATTAGAGTTAAACTTTGGAGCGAATTGCAAGGAGTTGAATTAACATGTGAATTATGGGAGAGTGGAAATTGGCAACTCTTTCCACATGGTAGGAGTCATTCAAATTGCTCCTCAGCTAGAAATGGGTTGTCAGGGCAGTCAAACTTTAATCAGGGACTTCTAGCACCTGCCAAATCCTTAGTGCATCCAATATTCATTCGACTGTTCCAATTTGCAATTAGGTGTCTGGACATATACCTCCAGCTATCAGAAATGTAACAAATACTTGATTCTCAACTGCATTTCAGGTACACAGCAAATTACAGAGAGACAAGTCAGACATTGTGAAAATTATTTCACTTAAACAGTGTAACAGAAGGGGGTTTGTGTTGGGAAGGATGTTTCCTGCAGTACTTTGCTGGCCTTAGGTTTTGGTCACTTGTTTGTGGTTTAAACAAAGGTGTAGACCAGTTAGGACATTTACAGATGATACAGAAATAGGTGTGTGTTGTTGAGGGAGGGAGCTGTAAACTGCCTGGCTTGGTGGTTGCACCAGTGACCAAACTGAGAAGTGTCAACTGATGGCGAGGACGAGCAATGAGAGGGTGTCCCACTAAATGAAGGATATTAAGACTGTAGGATGTTGAAGATCAGAAAGATTTAGAACTCCCTGTGTTCACGGATTCCTGAAGGTGACAGAACATGGAGGTACGATGGTTAAGAAGGTATTTGGGATTTTGTCCTTTATAGGCTGAGACCTGGAATACAACACCTTGACGGTTCTGCTCGAAATGTATCTGACACTAGGGGGAGCACAGCTCAGCAGCAAGGTAATTGGACTGGAGAGGGGACGGAGGAGGAGGCTTGCCAGGATTTAAGGATTTTTGCTGAGGGGAAGGATTGCATTGGCTGGGAGTGTTCTCCTTAGAACAGGGGAGGCTGAGGGACGATTCATTTGAGGAATCATAGAGTCATACAACATGGAAATAGACCCTTCGGTCCAACTAGTCCCTGCTGGCCACTTTCCCACTCGCCTGCATTTGGCCCATATCCCTCCAAACCTTCCCTATTCATGTATTTATCCAGATGTCTTTTAAATGTACGGACTGGTACAATTACAACATTTAAGAGGCATCTGGATGGGGATATGAATAGGAAGGGTTTGGAGGGATAGGGGCCGGGTGCTGGCAGGTGTGACTAGATTGGGTTGGGATATCTGGTCAGCATGGACGGGTTGGACCGAAGGGTCTGTTTCCGTGCTGTACATCTCTATGACTCCATGACTCTGTACCTGCATCCATCGGTGTTTCTGCAAGTTCATTCCACAATGTTTTTTTAAAAAAGGTGCCCCTCATGTCCTTTTTATTTGATTTATTATTGTCACACATTCCTTGGTACAGTGAAAAGTTTTGTTTTGCCTGCAGTACTGACAGCTCATACCAGACAAAGACCCCAGGGTGACAGGACAGAGTGAGGGGTATAATAATGTTACAGCTGCAAAGAAAATGCTGAAAAAGCACAATCAGCGATAGATTTAAATGTGAGAGGTCCATTCAGCATTCTCATAACAGCGGGGACGAAGCTGTTCTCAAACCTGACGGTGCGTGTGCTTTGCCTTTTGTATCTTCTGCCTGACAGAAGACAGTATCACAGGGTTAGTACTAGGTCCCTTATTGTTTGTGATATTCATAAATCATAGAATCATGGAATCCAAACAGAGTGGAAACAGGCCATTCAGCCCAACTGGTCCACACTGACCCTCTGAAGAGGATCCCACTCAGAGCCATCCCTCTACCCTTTATTTCCCATGGCCAGCACATCTAACCTGCACATCTTTGGACTTGGGAAACCAATGATGGGGATGAGAATGTGGGAGGGGGATGATAAATAAGTTTGAGGACGACACAGAGATTGGCCGGTGGTTAACATTTCCCTTTATCAGTCGAGGTATAGATTATAAGAGAAGAAAATATTCTGGAGCTGTACAGTCCTTGGATAAGCACAGGTCGGTGCAACATCAAGGGCCGAAGGGCCTGTTCTGTGCTGTATTGTTCGAGGTTCAGGACTTTGGTCAGGCCATAGCTGGAGTAGTGTGTGCAGTTCTGGTCCCCATACGATACGAAGGATGGGATTGTACTGGGGGAGGGGCGGTGCAGAGGAGATTCACCAGGATGCTGCCTGGGAAGGAACATTTCAGTGATGAGGAAAAGCTGGATAAGCTCAGGATGTTTTATTTGGAGGGGTCTCAGATCGAGGTGTGTGAGATTATGAGGGACATGGACAGAGTGGATAGAAAGCAGCTTTTCCTATTCGCTGAAGGATCAATATCCAGGGGAGCAACATGTTTAAGTGAAAGGCAGGAGATTTAGAGGGGATTTGAGAAAGTGTTTTCACCCAGAGGTTGGTGCGAGTCTGGAATGTGATGCCTGGAAGGGGAGTTGACACAGGAAACCTCACAACCTTTCACACGTACCTGGACGAGCAACTGAAATGTTATCACATTCAAAGCTATGGGACTACTGGGGGAAAGTGGGACTAGTGTAGATTGAGAGTAGTGGGACAGACTCTTCTGTGTGGTGTGAGTCCCTGAATAACACATTCCCAACCAGCACTGATATGGTGATCGAGTGGCCTCTGTCTGTCTCAGAACTATTTCTGATTTTGAGTTAAATCATTTTGAGTGCCAATCTGGTTTTAATTTCATTGATTGTTGGTGGGAACATTTCCAAGCGTCAAATTTAAATCTGATTGTGACACTCAGCAGCCCCTCCTACAACATCAGCCCTGTCTGTGTCTGAAGCAGCAACTCGACTGAACTGGAACCCGACAGATACCTGAGACACTCGAAACTACAACCTGTGCCGATGTCTGGGTGGGGGAGGGGGGAGAGGGGGGTTGTGTTCAGGGGAGAGAGAGGCCGCAATGACAATGTAACGACCAGTTCATTGTATTTGGGCTGATTAGACCTTGTATCAGATTATAGAGGAGGATTATTGTGGGTAAAGCATTCAGAGAATGACTGTTTTCAGTCTTGCATGCAAACTTTCTAAGTGCAGAGTGGTCAGCTGTCCACAAAGTACTGGGTGGGCAGTTTGACCACGAGCTTCCTTGTCCTTGTTCTGAAATGACCTCTCAGATGTAGAAAGTACACAGGGCAGGAGATTACTCCAATGGAGAATTCTACACAGGAAGAGGCCATTCAGCTCCTTACTGATCTGTCTCCGATTTCCAACTCCCCACTTTCTTCCCCATTTCCTCATTATTCTCATCTAACAAGAAATAACTCTCAAACAGCAGTACAGTACACTATAGGAACAGGCCCTTCGGCCCACCAAGCCTGTACTGACACATGACACCTTTCTAAACCAAAAACCTTTTGCCTCGACACAGTTGAGTCCCCCTGCCTGTTCATAAATCCCACTTTTGAAAGTTTAATCTGACCTCCCCAACACCTCCAGCCTCATTGGGTGTTTCATGGGAAACATTTCAGATCCTCCCATCTCACTCCCCCTCGTGTGTGGAGATGGTTCCTGAGTTCCCCCTACACAACCTGGCTCAGATCGGAATGTCCTGCCCCTTGTTCTGGTCTCTCTCCCTCTCCAGAGAAAACAGATTATCTCCATCAACCCAATCAACTCCTTTTATCATCTGAGAGACCTCCATGGGATCACCCTTTAATCTTCGATACTCAGGGGATTACAATCCGGTCGATACGACCCGGCCTCGTCCTTTAACCCTTTCCTTCCTGGGATCATTCTGGTGAATCTGCTCTGTCCCCCCAAGGCCAGTCTCCCCTTCCTGAGGAACGGGACCCAGACCTGAACCCGGTTCCTCCTGATGGGGCTCAGACCCAGGGTTTGAGAGAAACTGGACCATCACTTCCTCTGCTTTGTGATCGAGATCCCTCCAGATAAAGGTTTTCCACGTTATTTTTTGTTCCTGTCCACAATCTTTGAGTGGTTTCTGTTCTTGGGCCAGTTGACCACTCTCCTCCTTCATTGTTTTATCTCCTGGGGTTTGAACAGAGAGCGATGTCCACTTGAACTCCCGGTACTGAGTACAATTCAGATGGTGTAACGTACAGGGAATAACGCTGGTTGTGTTAAATCCCTCCGGAGTGATTCACTGCGATTGGAAATGGAGAAAAATCCTGAATGTGGAGATGGGGGTGAACTTGTCTTTCCAGGTTAACAATGCAGAGATTCCGGAGAATGTTTTGGGGTGCACAGGTTCAAACCCCATCAGGGCAGTTGGTGCAGTTTAAATTCAATCCTGAACAGAAAGCTGTCAGTGATTGGTTGCTGTAAAAACCCATCTATCTTATACTCCCGACAAGGTGCGTACATTCAGCAACATTCCTGAAACAACAGCTTCCAAACCCACCAAAACGACAAGGGCAGCAGATACGCTACCCCCTCCAAATTCCCTTCCAAGGGTGACACGGTGGCTCAATGGTTAGTATTGCTACCTCATAGCACTGAAATCCCGGGTTCGATTCCTGCCTCAGACGACTGTCTGGGTGGAGTTTGCACGTTCTCCCCGTGTCTGCGTGGGGTTTCCTCCCACAGTCCAAAATTGTGCAGGTCAGGTGGAGTGGTCAAGCTAAATTGTCCATAGTGTCCAGGAGTTGCAGGTTAGATGGGTTAGCTATGGGGAATGCAGAGTTACAGGCGTAGGGTAGAGGGGGGAGGGGCGGGGTGGGGTGGGGGTAGTGGGTCTGGGTGGGATGATGGGCCTGCTTCCATGCTGTAAGGATTCCATGATAGATGCGGAATAACCCAGAATTGGTTGTTATGTGATCAGGAAACCAGGAGAAGCACTTTCACACTCCCAGAAATATCCGAATTAACGTCTTACTGACACCATCAGCAAGTGACAGCAATGTTTGGAGACAGATCTGTTACACGGGAGAAGTAATGAACCATGGAGCCAATTTGTACGCAGGATTAGAGCTCCATGGCTCTACGATTGCAAATAAACAGCAAAAAGGGGTAAATGGAAATGAAGTGAATGGATCAGCACAAATCTAATGAGACAGCAGGACAGGCTCAAGGGGCTGAACAGCCTCCTTGCGTAGCCTTACTATTTACTTACACCGCAAAATAGTGTGCAGTACTCTGTAAAATGAATAACCATTGCTGGTCATTTCTGTAAAAGATCTTATCTTCAACATCATCAAACCATTTTTACTGTTTTGCCAGTGGTCACTGTAAATCCCTGAGTCTCTGACCCAGACTCAGAAACTTCAAACTCAGTCCAGAGGTTTCAGACTACTTCAGACAAATAAATCCAGAGCAGTGCAGAGGGAGTGCCGCACTGTCAGAGGGTCAGTACTGAGGGAGTGCCGCACTGTCGGAGGGTCAGTGCTGAGGGAGGGCCGCACTGTCGGAGGGTCAGTGCTGAGGGAGTGCCGCACTGTCGGAGGGTCAGTGCTGAGGAAGTGTTGCACTGTCGGAGGGTCAGTGCTGAGGGAGTGCTGCACTGTCGGTGGGTCAGTGCTGAGGGAGTGCCGCACTGTCAGAGGGTCAGTGCTGAGGGAGTGCCGCACTGTCGGATGGTCAGTGCTGTGGGAGTGCTGCGCTGTCGGAGGGTTATTCCTGAGGGTGTGACAGTGTAAGCATTATGTCCATCAGACAAAGTGAGCCTTGGTTCTAGGTAGATGTCATTTGTCTGGTTGATGCATTTGGAGACGGCAGAGTTGTCCAGGAATAGGCTGAGCCAGAGTTACCTCTAATTATGTCTGTAATTACAAAATAAACATTGTCATTTAAAACTCACCCACTTCATCAGGCTCCTATTTCTGGATGCCCCTAATTCTACTTTTCTGCAGTTGTCGAAACACCATGGAGGGGTTCTGAAAGTGTTGAACTAGACTGTGTGTGTGTGTGTGTGTGTTGCTCACCCCCCCACCTCCCCACCCCCCGTCCTCCACCCCATATCTTTCCCACCACAGATGCTGCCAGACCTACTGAGTTTCTGCAGTAACTTGTTTTATTGTACATTTCCAGCATCTGGAATGAGCTGCCAGCGGGAGTGGTTGAGGCGGGTACATTAACAACATTTAAAGGGCATTTGGGCAAATACCTGGATAGGAAAGTGCAGAAGGATACGGGCAAAGTGCAGGGAAGTGGGGTTAGTGTGGATAGACGTTTGGGTCAGCACAGACCAGAGAGGGCCAAAGGGCCTGACTCTGAGCTGTAGAACTCTCTGACTCCATCTGCAGGTTTTTCCTTTTATTATCTGAGATTGGAATGTGAATGACCAGAAATAGTTTTGTGAAATGTTTAATAGTGTTCTTTAACACACTTTCATTCTGTTCAGAGACAGGCTGACGTTGATAGTTTTAGGAGCGTTGCAAATCCACTAACGTTCCCGGTTTTCTCTGATGCCGACTGGGCTGGGATTTATTGCCCTGGACAGTAACCCGCTTCCCGCTCCCCCCACCCTCCCCCCTTCACTGCCCCCACCCCCCCACACACACACACAGCCAATGTAAAGACTTCAATTTATTGACCTTTAGTATGTTACAACTAACAAAGAGAATGATACGTTTGCTTCCCACTGCTGGTTCATACCTGATTTAAACTCTGTTGGCTCCACATTCCAATATCTCCCCGTGTCCTTCCAACCAATCTTCTACATTTCACATTATCTATACTTCAACCCAAACTCCCCCACCCCCCTCAACCTATGATCTGACTCACCTCACAGTCCCTGTGTTAAATGATTCACATCCCTCCCTTCCCCTGTAACCCCCTCCAGCCCCTCCATCCCTCACTATCTGTCATCTCCTCCAACCCCTGCACCCCTCGGGTGACTGTCTGTGGGGAATTTGCACATTCTCTCTGTTTGTGTGGGTTTCTTCTGGATGCTCCAGTTTCCTCCCACAGTCCAAAGATGTTAAGGTGGATTGGCCATGATCAATTACCCATAGTGTGCAGGAATGTGTGAGTTAGGTGTATTGGCCATAGGACATGCAGTGCTATAGGGATAGGGTCAGAGAAAGGGTCTGGGTGGAACGCACATCAGGAGGGTGTGAACTTGTTGGGCCAAATGGCCTGTTTCCACACTGTGGGTATTCGATGGTCAAAGGTGTAAGTTTTGAGGAACATTTGAAAGGAGGAGAGAGCATGACATGGAGAGGGTTAAGGAGGGAATCCTGGGCCTGGGAGCTGAGGACTGTGCTGCCAGTGATGGAGGAAAAGGTGCTGAGAAACACGGGAGAAAATCAGAGAGATGCAGAGATCTCCGAGGGCTCTGGAGCTGAACGCAGTTACTGAGGGATAGGGAGGTGTGGCCATGGACGAATTAGTAAAGATGGTGAAGAATTTTAATTTTAATCTCATGGAACATCTTTCCTGGGTATCAGAGTAGGTGAGTGAGCTGAGGGGGGACGGATGAGTAGGACATGGCATGAGTTAGAACACTGTCAGCCCAGTTTGGATGAACTTACATTAATCGAGTGTAGATTGTGCACGTTAGCCATGAGACCAGTGGAACAGTGGAGGTGAGAGAAGTGTGTGTCACGGTGAGTGACAGTGGCTCCTGGAACCGTCTGCAGTGTGACCGTGAGGCAGTTTGTCTCAGGAATTGCACAGATCGTTCACTTTGTTCTTATCTGCGAGGTGGGGGTCAGAGGCTGGAGCAGTGTCAGTGGCCCATCCCTAATTGCCCTTTCGTGGAAAGGTTTGCTCGGCCACTTCAGACTGTGTTTGAAAGTCAACTCCATCGCTGTGAGTCTGGACTCAAATGTAGGCCAGACTGGGTAAGGATGGAGGATTTCCTTCCCTGAAGGGCATGAGTGAATCAATGCTCCCCTGGACTGAGAGGAGACCTACATTACAGAATTATTAATTGTTCATTATTTATTTCCTAACGGTGCATTTGAGTCTTTGTCTTCAGAGTACAGCCGAGGCCTGCAGAATGTTAATACGGGAACATTGACCACAACGCACCACATTCCATCCCATTGGCTGGAACTGATCTTGTCCCAAAATCTTCAATGGTTTGGTCCAGGGTATCCTACTGTATACCAATTGTCCTCCCAAAAAGCGTCACGTCACACACATCCCTGTAAAATCTAGCATGGATCTGTCATTTTCAATGTCTGTGTCCTCCTGAAATCTGTAATTATCCCTCTTAAATGTGGAAGCTTTGGAAAGGGTTCAGAGGAGATTTACTAGGATGTTGCCTGGTCTGGAGGGAAGGTCTTACGAGGAAAGGCTGAGGGACTTTGCGGCTGTTTTCGTTGGAGAGAAGAAGGTTGAGAGGTGACTTAATAGTGACATATAAGATAATCAGAGGGTTAGATAGGGTGGGCAGGGAGAGCCTTTTTCCAAGTATGGGGACGGCGAGCACGAGGGGGCATAGCCTTAAATTGAGGGGTGATAGATATAGGACAGATGTCAGAGGTAGTTTCTTTACTCAGAGAGTAGTAAGGGTATGGAATGCTTTGCCTGCAACAGTAGTAAATTCGCCAACTTTAAGTACATTTAAGTCGTCATTGGACAGGCATATGGACGTACATGGGATAGTGTAGGTGGGATGGGCTTCAGATTGGTATGACAGGGCGGCGCAACATCGAGGGCCGAAGGGCCTGTACTGCGCTGTAATGTTCTATGTTCTATGTTATTTCCAGTGTAGTATCATCAATAAATGAGGAATTTATATTCTGAATTTGCAAGGCTGGATCTTTGAGGTGTACTAAGAGTGTGGTCCACATCCTGACCATAGTACCCTTCCTACAGTCTGAAAAAAAATCACAGTCCACTTGTTAGGAACGAAACCAAACCCTGTCAGTATTTTAAGACCCTAACGTTTTTGGAAAGGCAAATGTAAGGTTCTGAGTTCCAAATGCAATTCAATTGGTCAAACTACTTGACATTAAGTAAAACACAATTTATTTAAACCCTGTAGTTAATACAACAAAAGAAGGAAGATGTTAGAATAACAACTCTATTGGAAAACTTAACAGAATAATTGATGCAGTAGCTATTGCTAATTAACTATTCCAATATAGTAACATCTCAAACACAGCCTTGATAAAAAGGCAAATTCAGAAAATCAGATTTTATCTCACATGCAATCTAGCAGCTTAGGGACAGAATCCGCAGCTTTTGATTAGAATTGAGAAAAGGAAGAATTGCATGTTCTTCTTCAAGCCTGCAACAGCAACTGCTTAAAGTTAAACCGAGAAATTAAAAATAACTAGAAATCCTAGACTGTGAGAGCTGGCCACACCCATCCGGGCTGCTTCTATTGTTCTAACTTTAGGTAAAAACCCCCAAGGCTTCAGAAGTTGTTTACTCTATTGGCTCTGGTACCTCTGCCTGAAAAACGTTAAAAACCAGGACAAAATACACCTCTTAGAGCCACAGATTTATCACACGCTGCTCCCTGATTTCTCACTGCGATAACACTGTGCTCTTGGGATGTGTAAATGCCATAATACAATCCCAAACACGAGGAGGTGAGTTGTCCTTGATGTCTTTGGCTAAAATTTTTCCTCAAATCGACTCATAGAAACAGACAGGCCATGACCACCTGCTGTTCGTGGGATCGTGCTGTGCATAAATTGACTGCTGTGTTTCCTATTTTACAGCAGTGGCTATGAAACACATTTCATTGTCTGTGAGGTATTTGTCACATCCTCAGGTTGTTTGGTAGAAATATGAGTCGTCCCAGTTGTTTTATGATTGCTGTAGTGTTTGATAAACCCCTGAGTTCTCTCTCTCTCTCTCTTCACAGCTGGTCCTGTTGATGTCCTCCAAACGTTAGACTTTCACAATTTGCCAAATGGAATTCGTAAAACCCCTGGATTCTGCAAGAACAGAAGGAACGCGCAGGGAGCAGACGTGGCATTCAAAGTGACGAAACAAGCTCAGCTCAGTGCCCCAACCAGGCAGTTATTCCCAGGTAGGTCCCCTAGCTGCTCACTGACCGTCTGACTGTGGATTGGAGGGACTCTGTCTCCTGCATGTGTGATGGTTTTTCAAAGTGGAGAGCTTGATGTTGTAGGGACCTAGAAGGGCTGATGAAGCCTAGAAGCCCTTCCTGATGAAGGGCTCTGGCCCGAAATGTCAAATTTCCTGTTCCTTGGATGCTGCCTGACCTGCTGTGCTTTAACCAGCAACACATTTTCAGCTCTGATCTCCAGCATCTGCAGACCTCACTTTTTACTCTAGGGACCTAGGGACACAAGATATTATGGGCTGTCAAAGGCAATGCTTTTGGAACATGTGAGGAGGTGCTGGGGAGTGATGGGGGGTGGGGGGTGGTTTCATCTCTTGACCATGGTTAGGAAAAGCATTGACCTTGGAGCAGCCTGCCCTTTGTGTGTCCTATCTACTGTTGGGAAACACTGTCACAGACAGTGCATTCACATGACTGGCAGATTCCCATGGCTGACCCTTCTCTGGGGAGGAGACCAGTCTCTTCCACACCCTGGCAACCTGCCCAGCTATTCCCCCACCAGGTGATTAAAGCTCCCTCATAGATCGAGCATGAGGCTGTTTGGTCTTTGAGGTCATGCTTCTGAAGCAGTTAATGTCGAAGGAACAGAGTGAAAACACACTCCTGAGAAAACTTTCACATCAGAGTTGGTGAGAGGCACAAGGAGAAGACAATGGGCACAGGCAGTGAACCTTCAAGAAGATGACTCCAGGAGTCATTGAGAGCAAAACAAATGATGAGGCTTGGGGCGGGGGGGGGGGGGGGGGGGATGTAGTAAAAGTAGAAAGGAGCACTGATGAATTGTTTTGAAGTTAAATGCTAAATTTGAAAATCAACAAATTAATACACCACCGTATTCTGATCAAACAGCAGATACTAGCAGCCAGTAACAATGTTGTAGAACAATAAAAGGATTCCAACCTGAAATGTCGATTCCCCTCTCCTCTGATGCTGCCTGATTTGCTGTGCTTTTCCCAGCTCCACTCTTTATCTGCTGGAGAACAACAGGCACAGGCAGTAGCGAGTCATGGCGAAAGAATACGCCGGTAGGAAGACAGCAGGCCACCTCCAAATAATATGCAGAAGCATGACATGTCTCCAGAGCAGCAAAAAGCCAAATTCTTACTCGTATGAAATGATTGGACCTCTTTCCTTTAGAAAAGTTCCTCGAGGCATTCTGAAGAGAAAATGGAAATACAACCAACTCAAGTTTCAAAGAGTTTGTTGATTTCAATGGTCATCTTATTTATTTTAAATTTGAGCAGGGGTGAATGTCACTATCCTATCAGATTAACTCTAATGGATGAAGGAAGTTATCCATTATAACTTATAACTTATCAAAGTAGGAAGAACCACTCTAACATGGCAGGTATGAAACTTGAGTAGTTCCCTATCTCTGGAGAGACAGTGACTGCTCCCAATACTTTGCCAACCAGTCTTTTGACTGCAATCATTTGTCTCAAAGCTGATAATTTGGGTCACTGTTTCACATTGATGTTCTGACTTTTGGAATAACCTTTTCCAAACCCTAATCCATACCCCATTGTCCCAGTTTAAAAAAACCAAAACTCGAAAAATGGTGACAATGTAATTCATGCATCTTTCATCAAAAAATGAATGTATAAATATTGATGGCATATGGTAAACCATTGGACCATTAGATTCAGGAGCAAAATTAGCCCGATCGGCCCATCAAGTCTGCTCCAACATTTAATCATTGCTAATGTGATTCCCAATCCCATTCTCCTGTCCTAGTCCCATAACCACTTCCTAATCACATACCTCTCCATCTCTGCCTTAAATACACTCTCTGCAACACTGAGTTCCACAGGTTCACCACCCTCTGGCTGAAGAAATTCCTCCTCACCTCCGTTCTAAAGGGTCTAATGTATAATGTGAATAGTTGTGGTCCCAACATTGACCCCTGCGGAACTTCTCTAGTCACCAGCTGCCATGCTGGAAAAGATCCTGTTAGCCCTATCCTCTACGTTCTCTCAGTTAGCCAATCCCCTCTCCCCATTAGTACCTTGCCCCTAACACCATGGGATCTTATTCAGCAGCCTCCTGTGTGGCACCTTGTCAAAGGCCTTCTGGAAATCCAAACAGATCACGTCCACTGGCTCCCCTTTGTCTAACCTGCTCATTACCTCCTCAAAGAATTCTAACAGGTTTGTCAGGCATAGCCTCCCCTTGATGAAGCTGTGCTGACTCAGCCCTATTTTACCATGCACTCAGAGTACACTGCAATCTCATCCTTAATACTGGACTCGAAAATCTTACCAATGACTGAGGTCAGGCTAACCACCCTATAATTTCCCATCTCTGCCTTCCTCCCTTCTTAAACAGCTGTGTACATTAGACATTTTCCAGTTGTCTGGGACACTGCCTGACTCCAGTGAGTCCGAAAAGATCACCTCCAATGCCTACCCAATCTCTTCAGCTCTCTCTTTCAGTGCCCTGGGGTGTAATCCATCTGGTCCGGGTGATTTACCCACCTTCAGACCTTCAACTGTCCCAAGTTGCTGTGATCAGTTTGCTGACCCTCCCTACAGACCGCACTGTCATCCACACAGGGAGTAAGAATCTCAAACCTGTTAGATAACTTCAAGGGCTGAGTCTCTGTCAGCACTACCTCCTGGAACCCTCCAGCTACCTTGCCCATTGTCACAATCCAGTCTGGTGGATGGGAGCGGATTGTGGATGTTATAGCTGCTCCTTTCTCTGAGTTTTCTTCTCAATGCTAGAACGGGTTGTTTTCTTGGTGCAGTAATTAGTATTTTTATGTCTTACATTGTTTTGGGAACTTTTTAAAAAATAGATCAAAAACAATGATACTTTAGATGGGAGGGAAGCGACAGAGCAGGAGATGAAGTTAAAAGGGATCTGGATGAGTGCGTGAATATTGATTTGATTTGATTTATTATTGTCAGATGTACCTAGGAGCAGTGCAGTACGGGCAGATCAAACCATGCAAAGATCACTGATTGAACAGAGTGAGGAACACAAAGTTACAACTGCAAAGAAGTTGCCCGGAAAGCAAGATTGGTCGGGAGGGTTCAGAGGGAGATGGGCCAAGTGCTGACAAAGGGGATCAGATCGCTTTAGGATATCTGGTCAGCATGGATGAGTTGGACCGAAGGGTCTGCTTCTGTATAATTCTGTGACTCGATGACTCCGTCCCTTCTCACTGAATTTGAGGGCTGAAATCTAAGGGCTGTTTCTCCCTCCTGAAACACAGCATCCAGGTAAATCTCCCCTTCCCTGACTCCGGCTCAGCAGCTCCGAGCTGGGAACTTCAAGTAACCACAGTGGGATCTCGCAGCTTCCACAATATGCGAGTGCCACACCTTGCCTAGCCTGGGATCTTGATTTTATTTACTCAGTTCTTCATTTGATCTTTTAAAAGATTTTGTACTGGCTTTTTTGCTTGCAGCCTGTTAACATTTCTCCTATTTACCTTCAATCTGGATGTAACCTATAACAGACAGTTACTAACTATCACGGCAGTATGGTGGCACAGCAGTTAGCACTGCTGTCTCATAGCACCAGAGTCCCAGGTTCGATTCCAGCCTCGGGTGACTGTCTGTGTGGGGTTTGCACATTCTCCCTGTGTCTGCGTGGGTTTCCTCCCACAGACCAAATTTGTGCAGGTCAGGTGAATTGGCCATGCTAAATTGCCTGTAGCGTCAGGGGTAAATGTAGAGAGTATAGCTTTGGCTGAACTAGTTAATGTTTGTACCAATTGCAATTACCCAATACACTCCACCTTGTCATGCAAGACAAGTGCCACTTCTTGTGAACACACTCTCGTAATTTCTGGATAATTAGACGGGATGTTAAACCCAACACAGAAAGGAGGATTTCCGAGGTACCTCAGCACCCAATAATGTGATCTCTAATTCAGTTTTACAGGTTCCTGTTCTGGGTTACCAAGTTTCAGTTGATGGTTCAGTTGTGTTTTTGTTGCTGTACCTCACCTGGCGCTGATTCACTTGATGAATGGTTTCTTTAAAAGAATACAAAGGAGGATTTGTTGCAGTGAATAAGCCTCCAGAGGAGCCCAATGCTCCAACTTTTGAATGTTTCTCTGCATTCCCTGGGGTTGGGGCTGATCCGTACTTTAATCCCATTCACCCACCTCAGCGGTGACAGCACCATCACGTTTAATTATTTTATCATGACTCCCTCCACCTCCAGCCTCTCAGTATCTGGTGGAGCTGGAGAGAGGGGCAGGCTGCACATTTCCAAGACCCTCTGTGTGAGAAAGAATGGTGTGGCTCACCCAGACAGTGTGAAAATGTGGCATTCTGTCCCAAAAATGAGGGTCCTGTAGCTGAGTTAAAATGATAAAATCAGTGTTTGTTAACATCTTGACCAGATAAGGGGCAGTAAAGATGGAGAGCAATGGCAGGTGGGTTACAGATCAATCACAGTCACATTGAATGGTGGAGCCAGTGAACGGGGCCGAATGGCCTCCTCCTAGCTCTTGCTGGGACATTTGTGAACAAGAGAATCAAAGCTTTGAAAGTGCTCACAAGTGATTCTCGATAAAGTTAATAACTCCAACATTTATTATTCCCAAGGCGGTCCTTTGATGTGAACAGCTCCAGGCTTGTGATGATTCTGTCAAGGGGTGAATACAAGATACGGCCAGGTTACAGGACAGGAGATGGGTATGACAGGAACGGATTAAATCACTTTCATCACTTAGAAACAAAGGAGGACATTCAGCCCCCAAACCTCTCCTAATGTTAAAGTCAAGCACAGCCAGGTGTACACTTTAACTCCATTCACATGCCTTAGCACCAGAATCTAACAATCCCCAGAATCTACACCTTTCCCTGAGAGAGACAGTTCCAGATGCCCCCTCACTACCCCCCTGGTGTGGGGAGGTGGTTCCAGATCTCCCCCTGTAGGGTCTGGCCTAGATTGGAAGGCCCTGCCCCTTGTCCAGGACTCTCCCCCTTCTCTCTCCATCAACCCAATCAACTCCTTTTATCATCTGAGAGATCTCCATGGGATCACCCTTTAATCTTCGATACTCAGGGGATTACAATCCGGTCGATACAACCCGGCCTCGTCCTTTAACCCTTTCCTCCCCGGGATCATTCTGGTGAATCTGCTCTGTCCCCCCAAGGCCAGTCTCCCCTTCCTGAGGAGTGGGACACAGACCTGAACCTGGTTCCCCCTGATGGGGCTGAGGCCAGAGTTTGAGAGAAACTCAGAACTGCACAGCGCAAAAGTGGCAGTCAGCTCATCGGGCCTGCACTGGCTCTCCCGATGATTATGGTGACTTAGTGATCCAGACTGGGTCAGGTTTGTCTCAGTGAATAATGAAGTGCAAAAGCTAAACATCTTTTTACTCACTCATGGGGCAAGGACATCACTGGCTGCGCCCAGCATTTATTGCTCGTCCCTAATTGCCCCCTGAGAAGATGGGGGTAAGCTGCCTTCTTGAACCGGGACAGTCTATGTGCTGTGTTTAGACCCACAATGCCCTGAGGGAGGGAATTCAAATATTTTTACCCAGCGACAGTGAAGGAACAGCGATATATTTCCAAGTCAGGATTGGGAGTGGCTTGGAGGGGAACTTGAAGGTGGTGCCATTCCCACATATCTATAGTCCCTTTCCAAATTCTGAAGTACAGAGGGAGTGCTGCACTGTCCGAGGGTCAGTACTGAGGGAGTGCCGCACTGTCGGAGGGTCAGTACTGAGGGAGTGCTGCACTGTCCGAGGGTCAGTACTGAGGGAGTGCTGCACTGTCAGAGGGTCAGTACTGAGGGAGTGCCACACTGTCACTGGGTCAGTACTGAGGGAGTGCTGCACTGTCAGAGGGTCAGTACTGAGGGAGTGCCACACTGTCACTGGGTCAGTACTGAGGGAGTGCCACACTGTCACTGGGTCAGTGCTGAGGGAGTGCTGCACTGTCAGAGGGTCAGTACTGAGGGAGTGCCACACTGTCACTGGGTCAGTACTGAGGGAGTGCTGCACTGTCAGAGGGTCAGTACTGAGGGAGTGCCACACTGTCACTGGGTCAGTACTGAGGGAGTGCCACACTGTCACTGGGTCAGTGCTGAGGGAGTGCTGCACTGTCGGAGGGTCAGTACTGAGGGAGTGCTGCACTGTCGGAGGGTCAGTGCTGAGGGAGTGCTGCACTGTCAGAGGGTCAGTACTGAGAGAGTGCTGCACTGTCGGAGGGTCAGTACTGAGGGAGTGCCGCACTGTCGGAGGGTCAGTACTGAGGGAGTGCTGCACTGTCTGAGGGTCAGTATTGAGGGAGTGCTGCACTGTCCGAGGGTCAGTACTGAGGGAGTGCTGCACTGTCAGAGGGTCAGTACTGAGGGAGTGCCGCACTGTCGGAGGGTCAGTACTGAGGGAGTGCTGCACTGTCAGAGGGTCAGTACTGAGGGAGTGCCACACTGTCACTGGGTCAGTACTGAGGGAGTGCCACACTGTCACTGGGTCAGTGCTGAGGGAGTGCCGCACTGTCGGAGGGTCAGTACTGAGGGAGTGCTGCACTGTCGGAGGGTCAGTACTGAGGGAGTGCTGCACTGTCGGAGGGTCAGTGCTGAGGGAGTGCTGCGCTGTCAGAGGGTCAGTACTGAGGGAGTGCTGCACTGTCGGAGGGTCAGTACTGAGGGAGTGCTGCACTGTCAGAGGGTCAGTACTGAGAGAGTGCCGCACTGTCAGAGGGTCAGTGCTGAGGGAGTGCCGCACTGTCAGATTCGCTGTCTTTCTTGTGTTGTTTCAGTACCAACACCACCCTTTCACCTGTCTGAGTGATATTGCAGATGCTCTTGTCATCCAGGAGTGAATCTTTGCTCCTGAATTATGATCTGTCACACAGTTTGACTGACCATTGTCACAGAGATCTTGCTGTGTGTAAATTGATGTGGCATTCACTGCTTTTTAATATTGACTACACTTTAGCAATAGACAAATGGGAAAGCTTCGTGCTATTATATTATAGCAAGTCCTCTCTCAAAATGTGCAAGATGTTTTCACATTTTACTGGTTATTTCCTCCTGCAGGTGGACAGTTCCCACGTGATTTCTCCATTTTAGTTACTCTGAAACCCAAACGGAACACCCAGGCGTTCCTGCTCTCCATCTACAATGAGCAAGGTGTGCAGCAGCTGGGAATGGAGGTCGGCAGGTCTCCTGTCTTTGTGTACGAGGATCAGAATGGGCGCCCCGCACCAGAGGATTACCCGATTTTCACCAAAACTAACCTCGCTGACAACAAGTGAGTAAGTCGGGAGTGAGGCATCACTCGGCCTGGCGCAGGGCTCTCACAGAGATGTAGGAACTGCAGCTGTTTCTGGAGGAGCTGGGATTAGAGCAGGGAAGGTTCGGGGGATTTTATTGAGGTGTTCAGAATCATGAAGCAAGTTAGATCAAGTAAATCAGTGTCTCCAGTGCAGGAGTAAGAACCAAAAAGACCCAGCAAGTCAGGGAGTGTGTGTGTGAGGAGTGAGAGTTCATATGGGAGGTCGCTGAGTTTCAAACTGAACTGAGGAGGAATAGCAATGTCCGTCTAAACCAGAGATGGGGGGGCGGGGGGGGGGGGGGGGGGGGGGGGGGGGGGGGGGGGGGGGGGGGGGGGGGGGGGGGGGGGGGGGTGGGGGGGTGGTGGACAAGGTCACAGGGCCTGCGTTGACAAAGAACAGATGGTGGGAGGGGGTTTGGAGAGAGTGTGTCCCAGAGAGTTGGGAGAGTATGGAAGAGCCAGGATGGAAATTAATCCAGCAAAGCGATAAAACAAGGAATGAGAAAAACAAATCTCTGAACCAAGTGAAGGTAGATCTTCTGATCGGAAAATATTCAACTCACCTTTGAGATTCCGGAGGGAGGGCTGAGATTCTGGAGGGAGGGCTGAGTCAGTCAATGACATGTAGAACTCAGATTGAACTTAGAGTCGTAGAGATGTACAGCACAGAAACAGACCCATCGCTCCAACCTGTCCATGCCAACCAGATATCCTAACCTAATCTCGTCCCATTTTCCAGCACCCGGCCCATATCCCTCCAAACCCTTCCTATTCATATACCCATCCAAATGCCTCTTAAATGTTGTAATTGTACCAGCCTCCACCACATCCTCTGGCAGCTCATTCCATACACGTACCACCCTCTGTGTGAAAAAGTTGCCCCTTAGGTCTCTTTTATACCTTTCCCCTTTCACCCTAAACCTATGCCCTCTAGTTCTGGACTCCCCCACCCCAGGGAAGAGACTTTGTCTATTTACCCTATCCATGCCCCTCATAATTTTATAAACCTCTATAAGGTCACCCCTCAGATTCCGACGCTCCAGGGAAAACAGCCCCAGCCTGTTCAGCCTCTC
Source organism: Hemiscyllium ocellatum (assembly GCF_020745735.1). Lineage (NCBI taxonomy): Eukaryota > Metazoa > Chordata > Chondrichthyes > Orectolobiformes > Hemiscylliidae > Hemiscyllium > Hemiscyllium ocellatum. The sequence continues at coordinate 115,259,290 of NC_083409.1, read as the reverse complement.
CCTGTAGCTCAGATCCTCCAATCCTGGTGACATCCTTGTAAATCTTCTCTGGACCCTTTTAAGTTTCACACCCATTGACTAATGTCATGAGATTTTAATTACATGCCAGTGAAATTATTAATTGTGCATTTCACATTATATAGATTTTCAAAACAATTTAAATCGTTTCCTCTTGGGTTGTTAAGCAGAGCCAGAAAAATGGCAGCCTCTTCCTGCCCTCACATCCGTTCAATCTCATATTGGTTTGCTGGGAGATAGAGGCACAGTGAAGGGAAGAATGGCCAAGAGGGGGCTAATGGAAGCTCAGGATCACATTGGGCACTCAGTCTCTGTTTGGTCTTACCAGTGTAGAGAACAGCTCATTGTGAGTGTGAAAGGTAGACTGGATTGAAAGGTACAAAGAACATTCCAGCACAGGAACAGACCCTCCGGCTCTCCAAACCTGCACCAATCCAGATCCTTTATCCAAACCTGCTGCCTATTTCCTAAGGATCTGTATCCCTCTGCTCCCCGTCCATTCATGGATCTGTCCAGATACATCTTCAATGACGTGATCATTCCCACCCCACCACCTCCACTGGCAATGCATTCCAGACACCCCCCACCCTCTGCATGAAGAACTTTCCATGTATATCTCCACTAAACCTGTCACCTCTCACTTTGAACTCATGACCCCCAGTAATTGAGTCCCCACTCTGGGAAAAAAGCTTCTTGCTATCCACTCTGTCTATACCTCTCATGGTTTTACAGGCCTCAGTCAGGTTCCCTCTTCAACCTCTATCTTTCTAATGAAAACAATCCTAATTGACTCAACCTCTCTTCATAGCTGGCACCCCCCATACTAGGCAACATCCTGGTGAACCTCCTCTGCACTCTCTCCAAAGTATCCACATCCTTTTGGTAACGTGGCGACCAGAACTGTACACAGAATTCCAAATGTGGCCAAACCAAAGTCCTATACAACTGTAACATGACCTGTCAGCTCTTGTACTCAGTACCCCGTCCGATGAAGGACAGCATGCCGTATGGCTTCTTGACCGCTCTACTGACCTGCGTTGCCACCTTTAGGGAACAATGGACCTGAACACCCAGATCGCTCTGTACATCAGTTTTCCCCAGGACTTTTCCATTTACTGTATAGTTCGCTCTGGAATTGGATCTTCCAAAATGCATCTCCTCACATTTGTCCAGATTGAACTCCATCTGACATTTCTCTGGTCAACACTCCAACCTATCTATATTCTGCTGTACCCTCTGACAGTCCCCTTCACTATCTGCTATTCCACCAACTTAGTGTCATCTGCAAACTCGCTAATGAGGCAACTTGCACCATCCTCCAAATGTATATCACAAACAACAGAGGTCCCAGCACGGATCCTCGTGGGACACCACTGGGCACAGGGCTCCATTTTGAAAAGCTCCCTTCCACTACTACTCTCTGTCTCCTGCTGCCCAGCCAGTTCTGTATCTATGCAGCTAGTTCACCCTGGACCCCATGCAACTTTACTTTCTCCATCAGCTTACCTTGGGGAACCTTTCTAAAGTCCTTGGATATACCATTTACAGCCCTTCCCTCATCAATCAGTTTTGTCACCTCTTCAAAGAATTCTACAAGGTTTGTAAGACATGCCCTTCCCTGCACAACACCATGCTGCCTATCACTGATAAGTCCATTTTCTTCCAAATGGGTACAGGTCCTATCCCTCAGTATCTTCTCCAGTCACTTCCCTATCACTGACATCAGACTCACCAGTCTGTAATTCCCTGGATTATCCCTGCTCCCCTTCTTAAACAAGGGGACAACATCAGCAATCCTCCAGTCCTCCGGGACCTAACCCGTGTTCAAGGATGCTGTAAAGATATCTGTTAAAGCCCCAGCTATTCCCTCACTCACTTCCCTCAGGAACCTGGGATAGATCCCATTCAGACCTGAGGACTTTGAGAATACCTAACACTTCCTCCCTCCTTATGTTGACTTGACCTAGAGTAATCAAAGATCTAGCCCTAACCTCAACATCTGTCATGTCCCTCTCCTCGGTGAATACTGATGCAAAGTACTCATTAAGAATCTCACCCATTTTCTCTGACTTCACACATATCTTTCCTCCTTTGTCCTTGAGTGGGCCAATCCTTCCCCTCATCACCCTCTTGCTCCTTATGTATGAGTGAAAGGCTTTGGGGTTTTCATTAATCCTGCTCACTAAGGATATTTCATGATCCTTCTTTGCCCTCTTAATTCCTCATTTCAGATTGATCCTACATTCCCGATATTCTTCCAAAGCTTTGTCTGTCTTCAGTCGCCTCGACCTTATGTCTGCTTCCTTTTTCCTCTCAGCTAGTCTCACAATTTCCCCTGTTATCCATGGTTCCCGAACCACTCTCATCTAGACTCTGGTTTCCAGCATCTGCAGTCCTTGTTTTTACCTGGACTCTGAGGAGATTGAGTCAATTAAGGCTGTACTCAATTGAGCTGAGGAGAGTCTGTGGAATTCACTCCCAAAGAAAGCAGTGTCGGTGTTTTCAAGGAAGTAGGTACAGTATTGAGGCTAATGGGATCCGGGAATTAGGGATGAGGCTGGCATCAGGATGTTGAGCTCAATGATCAGCCATGATCATATTGAATGATGGGCCAGGCTCGGGAGGGCTGAATGGCCTACTCCTGCTGCTATTTTCTATGTTTCCTGCTCATGGACACCAAGGCAGTATGTGTGCGAGGTTTCCATCAGATTGTGTGTTTTGCAGGTGGCATCGCGTGGCGATCAGTGTTCAGAAGAACAATGTGACAATGATCGTAGACTGTAAAAAGAAAACTTCCCAACCACTCCCACGGAGTAACAACCCCATCGTGGATACAAACGGAATCACGGTGTTTGGGACAAGGATCCTGGATGAGGAAGTCTATGAGGTAACAGCTTTTAAAAATCATCAGCTTTAGAGCATTCTCTCTTCACAGCTAGTTTCATTTACAGCATCTTTAACCAATCAAAACATCCCAGAATGCTCCAACAGACCACTTAAGGCTCAAACTATGACCTGGGGTCACGTGAGGTGATATTTAGGACAGGTGACCAAAATATTGGTCAAAGAGGGAGGTTATAGGAAACATCTTAGGGGAAGACTGAATGATGAATCTCACTCTGTTCCAGGAGTGCACTGGAAATCAAACCCTCAAGTTCTCAGACTTGTCGTTAAGTGAAAAATTTTGAAATATACGCAGAATTCCCATTTCCCAGGTTGACAGAAAGCAGGAACCGTGATTCTGTAACTAACGAGAATACCTGTTCATTACAATAAATAGACACTAGCTACAGGTAAACTATCACAAACTGTTGGTAAAAACTCACTTCCTTTTATAAACTTCCCCTTGCATACATAAAGACAGACCCTGAAGGAAATATAAAGAAAGGGTATTAACGTTGGGGGAAGATCTGGGAGGGTAGTTCAGTGGTCGCTGTCCATAGGGTTTGTTGAGATGTTCTTGAACTGATCAGAATTCTGCTTCTTGATCTTCCTTCTCCAGATACTTTCACTAGTTTTCACAAGGAACAGGGTGACTGGTGCACATTGAGAAAGGTCTCTGACTTATTAGAGACTAAATATTACTCTGTTTTTCAGATTGACTATCTGCCAAAAAGGAAGCTCATTAATTCTATGTCTCACTTTCATTGGCCAAGCCTATTTGCAGAATTTCATTCATGTTTTTGTCAAAATTGGGAAAGAGAAAAAGCAGAGGGTCAGACAGGAAACTCTGGCAAGTCATTGAGTTATTTTAAATCTGCTTGAAGAGGAGTGTTTGTCCGACCAGGTGTGTTGGGAAGGAGAGAGGGACAGATTGTACAGGGATCTGTGGGGCTGGAGTTTGGGATGGGTGATTGTACAGGGATCTGTGGGGCTGGAGTTTGGGATGGGTGATTGTACAGGGATCTGTAGATTCTGAAGATTTTATTAACATGTCAGAAAGAGAGCAATTAGTTCAGTGACAGTGACACCACATCGCTTGTGTATCTGGAAGACCTCTGTCCACGTTCACAGCTCCAGTCAAATCAAATGTTTGGCTTATGACAGATTCAGAGAAACATCATAGCACCCCAGAGAGGCCATTCTACCCTCTGTGTCTGTGCTGGATGAGAATAGAATGGAATGGAATGGAATAGCCTTTATTGTCACAGTTTGTAACGTTGCCTCTCGATGCTATCTCAGCTGCAGGGCACCCAGTTCTGTTAAGTGTTGTTATAGAGAAATAATAATAAAAAAAGACTATCATAGGAATCCCGAGTTTATATATCCAGAATGAGAATAAAAAATATCTTTAAAGTACTCAAGTTATGGTCCTTTTCCCGTGTGTCTGTGTCCATTGGGTTTCAGAACGCAAGTGCACACTGCCTCCACATGCTGACATCTGTCAGGACTCCCCCCAAGGATTCCCCCCACCCTCCCACACAGGACTCCCCACCCCCAGGACTCCCCACCCCCACGACTCCCCACCCCGCCCAGGACCTGTACCCCAGGCTGGCCCTGTGCTCGGTCTGCTGCTGCCCTGAATCCCAGCTGGGACCCGTCTCCCGTGCTGGGCTGGTCTCAGGCTCTGCTCTCCGTTCACTCCAGGTGGCTGGAAGAAGTTAAAAGTTGGGGTGGGGATGAAAAACTGCAGCAAGATGTAAAAAAAAAGAAAGAGGGAGAGGGGCTGGTGAGCAGAGGAGCTCTGTCTGCAGCGTCTCACTGAAGCCGCCATCTTCACCGACCGAGCTATCCCCAGCTCTCTGACTGTCGCTCTGTCAGTCCCAGGACCTTGGGGGAAGACTCAAGCAATATTTCAATGTGATGAAGGTTTCTAGCTGTCCCACCCTCTCAGATATCTGGGTGATAACATTAACCCCTCAACTCCCAGTTTGTCCTTCCTCCAATTACTATAATCCTCTGCTAATAGTTATTGACCCCTGTGTGTTAATGGAGACAGCTCATTCCCAGCCTCACTCTCTAATCTCTCATTATTTTAAACTTCTCAAATGAATCACCCTTTAGCCTTTTTTGTTCTAAGGTGAACAATCCCAACTAATATAATCAGAGTCATAGAGTCACAGAGATGTGCAGCACGGAAACAGGTATTCTAACCCAATCTAGTCCCATTTGCCAGCACTTTGCCCGTATCCCTCCAAACCCTTCCTATTCATATACCCATCCAGATGTTGCAATTGTACCAGTCTCTACCATTTCCTCTGGCAGCTCATTCCATACACGTACCACCATCTGTGTGAAAAAGTTGCCCCTTAGGTCTCTTTTATATCTTTCCCCTCTCACCCTAAACCCATGGCCTATAGTTTTGGACTCCCCCACCCCAGGGAAAAGCCCTTGTCTATTTACCCTATCCATGCCCCTCATAATTTATAAACCTCTATAAGGTCACCCCTCAGCCTCCGACGCTCCAGGGAAAACAGCCCCAGCCTGTTCTGCCTCTCCCTGTAGCTCAAACCCTCCAACCCTGGCAACATCCTTGTAAATCTTTCCTCAATGAAAATTCTCAAATTCTGATGGAGGTATAGTGTCAGTCAGCACAGAAGCAGAACCTTCGTTCCAACCAGTCCATGCCGAACATAATCCCAAACTAAACTCACCCACCTGCCTGCAACTGCCCCACATCACTCCAAACCCCTACATTCCTGTAATTATCCAAATGCCTTTTAAACATTGTAACTGTGCCCAGACCCACCATTTCCTCAGGAAGTTCATTCCACACGCAAACCAGCCTCTGTGTAAAAAATGATCCTCAACACGTTTCAATACCGTATATTTCTTGTGAATTCCCTTTGGTCCCTGCACCGGGACCTGTTTTGGATTGATCTTGTGCTGAGACTCCTTGGCTGTTTGATTTTCTGATAGATCGTTTTGATGGAGTGGGGCAGGAGGGTGAGGGAGCAGAGGGAGGGGGATGGAAGGGAATCGGGGAGAAGCCCCCGAGGGTGAGGGGAGGGGGATTGTTTTACACAGTGAGGTGTTGGGGTCTGGAAGGTGCTGCCTGAAAGGGCAGTGGGAACAGATTCAATCAGAACTTTCACACAGGGTCTGGGGAACACAAAGAGGGAAACTGATAAATAATATTCAGGAGTATGGGGGAAAGAGAAGGGGATAAAGAATCCAATTGGATCACTCTCTCAGAGGGTTGGCAAAGGAAAGGTATCTAAAACCTGCAGTCAGATTCACTAATTCTAGCTGGGAGTTTAATTCCCATAATTTGGATTAGTCTAGACCACTGATTGCTAGTGCCATAACCGAACCTGTGTGCAACTGGACTGAGTGAATTGTACATTTAAAAATATCATGTTCTATTTTGGCATCCTTGCGCTAGGACCCTGTTATTTGTTGGGGAGTTGATGGATGGTTGGAGTTTCTCACCGATCTTGGCATTGTCCTGGTTTTATTCTGCATTTTCGAGTTGTACCAAGGGGAAATGGGCCTGGTGCCCAGTGAATAATGATCTCTGCCAAAAACTCTGGGAAAGACATTACCCGAGAGTTTCCATTCTGTTAGATTTGATCCTCAAAGCCACCTCCCTCTCCCTTCACCAAGCAACTGCATGTCCTGGGGAGTCACTGGCAGCGTTTAACAGTCAGATGGAATGTGTGAGTATAGATCAACAATAAACCGAGAAGGTGGGGGGGCGGGTTAGGACGTGGAGTTAATAAACAGATCAACCAGAATGGAATTAGAGAGTGGGGCTGTTTTGAGGGGCTAAATGGCCTCATCCTATCCCTATATTCAGAGTGGGTGATTGTCCATGGCTGATTATTTCGAATGAATCAGACTGACCAAGCTCACAATAACATTGAAAACTCCTTACCTGAATCATGTTGATCTGTCGATGGGAGCTGGGAGTCAATATCTGAGACCAGGAGAAGGTGCTGCCCTGAGCTGCTGTTTGAAACATTAGGATCAGTCTCAGTGTTTCTCCTGTTCAGTCCAGGCTGGCCCAGTGTTGGACATCAATCAGCCGATCGCTCTGGGAAGCCTCAGCTGACATCACCGAGTTGGAATGGGTCTGCAGTGATAGTGAGAGCTGCTAGCTGCTGGGAGTGTGGAATTGAAGCAGCAGATGAGAGATTGGCAAGCTGCCCTGGGCTAGGCCTTGGTGGGCTAGCGTCAGGGGGGGTTGGGGTGGGGGGGAGGGGGGAGAACAGCAGCAACAGCAGCAGCTGGGAGAGCAATAATCACAGGCTGGGAAAAGACACACTGCCTTTTGGCAGTGAATAAAAAGGTGGCCTCCAGTTAGACAGCTGCCAAACCGTGCTCTGAGTATTTGAACAGATTTACACCGAATGGAAACTGTCTCTAGAGAGACACTTGGCAGCTAAGGAAAGACTTGCATTTCTCTGGCGCCTGTCACCACCTCAGCGTACTCCCAAAACATTTGGAACCAATCACATGGCTTTCTGAAGGGTAGATACTGTTATGATATATAAAACACAGAAGTCAGGAGGTGGACAGTAAGATTCCACAAACAATAAGCAGATAACCAGCAGATTGATAAATCCTATGGTAGTAACTGAAGAATAAATATTGACCAGCACACACCCCTGCTCAACGCGCGCGCACACACACACACACACCATGTCTCACACCTTCGACAGTGCGGCACTCCCTCAGCACTGACCCTCCGACAGTGAGGCACTCCCTCAATGCTGAGCTGGAATTTGTGTAAATTTGCTGCTGTCTGTGGATTATTGTTTGAATCCACATTGTTCTCCTCAGAGCAGAATGCTATGTTGAATGTTATGGTGATGATGGGATAACTCATCTCTGGGCAATTAGAGATGGGTAATAAATGCTGGTATAGCCAGTGATACCCTCATCCTGTGAATGGATAAAAATAAGATCCTATCAATTGCTATCTGAAGGGAATACATCAGATTTAATAACATTATCAACTCCTAAAGCACCTTGTTGAGTTGTGACTGATAAAACACTGCTTGATCCTGACTGTTACACCTGTGACCTTTGATAAATCCTGTTGGTATTAAGTTGTGAAGCTCCCATTCTCAGTGAGATGTTTGTCTTTCGCAGCTTGTGTTCGGAGTCCTCGGTGTTTAGTGAGAGCTGATAGATGGCAATGTGTTCCGTCCATCCCCTATTTCTTGAAGGTGAAGCTGGGATACTGTGAACAAGCTTAACAGCATAATCTACCTAGAGTGCCATTCACCCATCACTCTGTCTTCATTCAGTGTCATTACTCCCATAACCGCCTCCATGTCCCCGTTCACTCCTCGCTCCCTCTAAGGTCTCTGTACTCCTTCCACTCTTCCCTGTTAATGCTCCAATTCTCCTGGCTAAAACATTGGTGACCATGCCTTCAGTGCCTGGCTCCTGAGCTCTGGGTTCGCTTTCCTGACCCTCTTCCCCCTCGAAACCTCGTTATGACCTGTGGGCGCTGCTTGAGACTGACCTCCATTTGTCAAAATATCCCTTCCTTTGGTGTGGTGCCAATAAGGTGGCTGATCAGAGGGAGTTTGGCTCCGTGTGAGTAACCTTCATGATGCTCTTGTTTCAGCAAACGATGGGAATGAATGAAACCTTGACCCACATTCATTCTTTCTCCGATGAGATGGTTCTATTTCATGTGTGGACAGGGAGTGAATTAATCTTCACCAATTTTGGGCCCGAGTTTTGTGCTGCCTGTGATGCAATGCCCCACTCAGTCCAGTGTCGCCCTGTTTGGAGTTGTACTCCTGGCTTTGAATAATTTCATACAGCTACAATTTTATCCTAAAATGTAAAACAAAATTATTTTTAATCGCTGGTTGGGTGTACAAGACTCTAATTTAGTTTAAAAATATTGACTTAATTACTGTGAGAAATAAGGAGAACTCTGGAGAAGTGATTCTCCGCCCAGTTAATGTGGACCAGAAAGGCCATCAGATGTATGAGCTGGAGGAGACCATTCAGCCCCTCGAGCCTGTTCCATTATTATACAAGATCGAGGCTGATCTGTTTGTGTTTCCAATCCCACAATCCCGTGTACCCCTGATAGTCCGCCACTCCCTGCATCACAAGAGTCTATCCCCCTCTGTCTGGGAAATATTCACTCACCCAACCTCCACTACCTTCTGAGGCAGAGAGTTCCAAAATCTCACAACCCTCTGAGAGGGGAAAACCATCTCACCTCTGCCCTGAAGGGGGTGACCCCTAATCTTAATTTTAACCCAATTCACTCGACAAAATAAAAATAAACAAATCAAAAGAACTGTGGATGTTGGAAATCGGAGACAAAAACAGAAATGGTTGTAAAAGCTCAGCAGGTCTGGCAGTATCTGTGGAGAGAAATCAGAGTTAACGTTTTGGGTGGAATGACCCTTCCTCAGAGAGCTGACAAAAGCTTGTGATGTTAAATAAACCTGTCGGACTATAACCTGGTGAGGTGTGACTTCTGACTTTGTCCACCCCAGTCCAACAGCAGCATCTCCCCATCTTGAATAAAGAGCCCAAAACAGTCCACAGTATTTGGGATGTGATCTCACCAATGCCGCGTATAAATGAAGCACTTTTATATTCAATGTCTCATCCCATTAAATGTCAGCGTTCCATTCGTCTTCATCATTACTTGCTGTACGTGCGGATGAATGCTCTGTGCCTCATGCATTCGAACACCCTGATCCATCTGCACCTCAGAATTCCACAGTCACTCTCCAGTTAAGTAACATTCAGGTTTTTTAATCTTCCTTCCAAAGTGAAGAACTTCACAATTTCCCACATTATACTTCATCTTCCAGATCTTTACCCACTCTCTCAACCGAGCTCTGTCCATCTGCAGACCCCTTTCCAACCGATCTCGGTGCTGTCTGTGGATTTAGCCACCGTGCATTCACTCCCCTCATCTACATTGCGACAACTGCACAGAGGCTGGGATCCCGTCACCAAGTTTCCCCTTTATTTACACATGGAGAGTTTTAGATTAGATTACTTACAGTGTGGAAACTGGCCCTTCGGCCCAACAAGTCCACACCGACCCGCCGAAGCGCCACCCACCCATACCCCTACATTTACCCCTTACTAACACTACGGGCAATTTAGCATGGCCAATTCACCTGACCCATACATCTTTGTGACTGCGGGAGGAAACCGGAGCACCCGGAGGAAACCCACGCAGACACGGGGAGAACATGCAAACTCCACACAGTCAGTCGCCTGAGGCAGGAATTGAACCCAGGTCCCTGGCGCTGTGAGGCAGCAGCGCTAACCACTGTGCCACCGTGCCGCCCACTAATTCTTGACCCTGATCCAGCTCCCCAGAGCCAGCTCTCAAAGTGACAGAACCTCTGACACTCTTGTTTCTATCTGTCATCCAGGGGTCCTGATTGGGGCTGTTAATCTAGTCCAATCAGGGAACTTGTATTCTATGAGGTACAGTTAACATAGAACATAGAACATAGAACAGCATTCTCCTGTTTAGTCAGGAAAGGTGTTCGAGGCGGTGATAGCCATTGTGTCCACCTCAGATTCTAAGATATTTTCGATGCTTCACCGAGACGGAGCACCCACGGGTTCTGGGACAATCTGAAAGGATGTCAAGAAGTTGAGCATGTTTTGCTCATGCCCCGTTTGTGAGTTTGCAGCTTTCATATGGGTCCACGTGTTTGTTCAGGACCATCACACTAACCCAAACTTTAAACATCACTAGACCTGACCTCACGGTGACCATGCCTCTTACCCAGGTGGGGCCATTCCTATGGTTCCTGTGCGACACTTTGTCTCCTGAAGTAAACTGTCTCTCTCACTTAGTGGAGTGTTGTGCCTTGCACTGGCGTTCCTGATGCTGTTTCATCCACCTGCACTCCCCCACGCTCCCAAAGTCTGAGAAGATCAGGTTGAACCTGGTGCGGAAGCCTTCTCCCCATGAGCATCTATGCTGGAGCTATCCCTGCATGACAGGCTGGCCTTAACTCAATCAGGAACTGGGACAGTTTGGGATCGAGTGAAGTTGTAGGCTGTTTCTTCAGGCCTTCCTTCAAAGTTTGGACTGCCGTTTCTGCCGGACCATTGGCCGGATGGTATGGAGCCGGATGGTATGGAGCTGTCCTTAGATGATGAATACCATTCGACTTTAGAAAATATTTGAATTCCCTACTGGTAAACGATGGCCCGTTATCTGTGACCAATACTTCGGGAGTGCGCGAATGAATTCTATGTACATCCAGCCTCTTTGAGTGGGGTCCATGATGACTAAGAACATTGAGCTCATGAAAGGACCTGCATCGTTGACATGTAACTGAATCCAGGGTTTATCGGCCAAATGGCTCTTGGATAAGCACATGGAGGGGATGTAATTTAGTTTAAACTTATAGTAAATAAAAGGTTGGCACAACTTCAAGGGCCAAGGAGCCTGCACTGTACTGTACTGTTCTTTGTTCTATATATTCCCACAAATGTGGGGGAGCTGAAGGTGGTAACTTTTATCCTTGTTGGCACTCTGGGCACTGTCCCACCAACATGGCTACGTCTGCATCCAATCCTGCCCACCAGGCACAACCTCTCACCAGCACCTTCATTTCGGAAACCTCTGGCTGACCCTGGTGGAGTATCTGGTGGCGACCATTACTCGGGACAATCACTCTTGCTCCCATAATAATATGCCGTACACTACTGTGGTCTGGTCTCTCCGGGTCTGGCTGTGATGGCCCTTTGGTTTCCCCGTCACCACTGACTACTTCAGGACTGGATCTTTCTGCATCCAGGGTCTGATATTGTGAGCTGTGATTGGAATGTGTTCAGAAAATTCAAAACCTTTGTGGACTCTTCCAGTGGCGTTACCATCAGCAGCAGCTCAATGCATCCACATTGGTCTCTTAGCTTCTTGGAGGCTGGTGTTCCATCTTGTAATTGGAGACACTTTAGAATGAAATCCCGCTGCTGAGTTGGGTCTGTAGCTGTGGGTGGCACTGCCTTGTCCTCTTCACGTAGACACTGCAGGGGTTTGTGATCGTTGTCATTTGGGAAGGTATTGGTAAAACTTGCAGACTCTGTCAAACCTTCCTTCTCTATCTGGCCCTGCACTAGCCAAAGTCCTGGCTGCATACACTATTGGGTGTTCCTCACCATTGGGCCACCCAAGCGCTAATACTATCCTGACGCCATTTGGTGAGACATCGCATCTCAATAGCAGATCCTCGCTTGGGACCATAGTGACCCAACACCTTTGAGGATGATAGCTGTTTCTTCACTTCCCTGAAAGCTTGGGCTTGGCTACATGATCAATACCAAAGCTGATCCTTCCTTGAGTTGATGATGATGGAGACCAGCTTATGTAGGAACTTTCAGTAATAATTCACCAACCCAAAGGAAAGACCTACGCTCCAGTATCGACATGGGAGCCAGGGCTCCTGGGATCACTCTCCCTTTATCTTCCAATGGGTGTAACCCAGTTTGATCAGCTGTGTAACCCCAATGAGTCACTTGCGGTGCCTGGGACACAGTATTCCCTTCTAAGGCGTACGCCCATCATGGAGAAACACATAGGACTATGTCCCAGTTCTGTACGTGCTCCTTCTTGGTCTTCCCTGTTGTTAGCACCTCATGGTGACCTCAGGTACATCTTGAAAAATGTTCTCCACCATCCGCTGAATCAGAGCACGGCTGACAATACCCCACATGGCAGCCTCGTATATTAGTGCCAACCCTTATGGGTATGGATTGTAGTGTACTCCTGAGAATCCTCATCCAACAGTAACTGCAGGCCTGCAGAGCTCACGCCCAGCTTCATGAAGGACTGCGCCCCTTCCCCTTCTCCCCCACCTCGCTAGTTTTGCATTTGAGGGATTGGATATTTATTCAGGTGTGTTTCCTGTTTGTTTAAGGTCCCCTCAAAGGTGAACTGACCTATCAGGCTTCACGATCGGGTGCTGCCCGTTCGACAAACTGGTTGGTTTGATTCCTTCGCTCTCCAGCCTCCTGATTTCTGCCTCTGCTTTTCCCCGTGAGACAAATGGCCCTGGGCCAGCCTTGCAGAATCATGGGACTGCTTCCTGGACAACATGTAAACTGGCCTTGGCCCCTTAGATAGTCCCCAGACCTTCCTGAAAAACCTCCAGGTATTTAATTAGGAGTCATTTTTTAATTGAGAAATGTGGAGCTAATCACGGTGAATCTTTCTCAGCTAATATTTTCCCCTTAACCTTGGGCCCAAACCTTTTACTACAATCAGTGGGAACTGAACCAGCTGCTTCTCATAAGAAATTGGACCAAAGTTGTCCCCTTACTCTGTAAAGGTTCCCTGGTATAGATCTTCAATCTGGCCCAGATCTTGCATAAACATAATGGTTGGAATCAGAGTAAAAACTGGTTCTCCAACCATTACACCAGCACTGACCTTTATTTGAGCCAGGTGACCACATAGTCAGATGTTTAGATTACTTTCAGTATGGAAACAGGCCCTTCGGCCCAACAAGTCCACACCGACCTTCCGAAGAGCAACCCACCCATACCCATGCCCCTTACCTAACACTACGGGCAATTTAGCATGGCCAATTCAGCTAACCTGCACATCTTTGTGACTGTGGGAGGAAACTGGAGCACCCGGAGGAAACCCACACAGACACGGGGAGAATGTGCAAACTCCACACAGTCAGTTGCCTGAGGTGGGAATTGAACCGGGGTCTCTGGCGCTGTGAGGCAGCAGTGCTAACCACTGAGCCACCGCAACATCCCAGCAACATCCAAATGAGAACCAATGTACCTGTTCCAAACCATGTGGGGGTGGGTTTCCAGAGTGTGCACTCCCCTGGATACCGGCCTGTGAGTTCTTTTACTCAGTTCAGGCCTAGTGAGACTCTTTTGCTGTCTGAGTCCACAGACCAGCAGCAACTACAGGAGCTTGCCGGCCTGGATCCTGAAGAAGATTTTAACCGTTTGGCCGAAGTTTGGCCTGGTTGTGGGGTTTTGCTGTGGGCTGACCGAGAGTCCCTCTGTTCAGGATTTGTCCTGAGTGAGGCTGTGCGATTGCCTTCCCTCAAGTGTTGTTCCTCAGGCTGTGGGACTGGTGAAGGTGTCACGTCCATCGGAATACCCTGTAACTCATGCTGCACTTGCTGCATCGACCAATGATAAAGCCAGTTGCCTGCTTGAAGTTCAACTGGGCTTCAGCCAGTAGGTGCATCCGCACCGTTACCTCATTAATCCCCCATACCTGTTTCTCAGAATCTCATTGAGGGTGAAACCAAAGTCACCTGTTTCTGTCGGTCATCTTAACCTCGTCAAAAATCTCAATATGAATTCCTCAGGTTCTCGGATTGCTGAGTAAAACCGATAGTCTCAGAATTGGAGGAGCCTTGGGGGTTGTAATATTCTTTAAGTAAATCTATCAGCTCTTGAAAAGTTTCAGTATCTGGTGTCTCAGGAAAACTCAGGCTCCTAATAACTGAAAAAGCTGTGGGTCCACAAGCTGCCAGGAGAATTACTTGTTACTTTTCCTCTGCCCCAATGTCATTTGCTCAGTAAAAAAAAACACTTTATTTCCACAGACTGCCCAGTCTTTGACAGCAGGATAGACCGGTTCCCAAATAATGATGCAATGCCAGAAATGTTTACCCCCCAGTCAAAGACAACTGTTGCAAGTGAATATCTTCAGGAGCATGCTTTTCTGTTTTTTTTGCTCTGAAATAACTCTGCAGAAACCGATACCCCGTCACTATGTCCCCCTTTATTTCCACGTGGGGGATCCTGAACACTGATCCAGCTCCCTCAGAGAGAGAGCTCTCAGAGGGAACAGAACCCCTGACACTCCTGTTTCTATCTGTCAGCCAGGGCTCCCTGATTGGGATTGTTAATCTGACCCAATCAGGGAACTCACTTTCTATGAAGTCCACCTGGCTGACATTGTTACAGTCACTAAGTGCATCATTGATGTAAATTGTAAAAGGTTGCGGTCCCAGCACAGACCTCCGCTCATTATATCCTGAGAATCGGAAATATAACCCATTTCTTCAAACATCATTTTTCTGCCAGGTGGCCAGTCCTGTACCCATTTTAGGATGTTACCCCCACACCAGGAACTTTTATTTGCCGTAAAAATCTTTAACGGGGCATCTTGTCAAATTCCTTCTGGAAATCTAAGTACAGTTCATCTACTGGCTCCCCCTCCTCTACAGCCCATCTTATTCACAGAGTCATAGAGATGTACATCATGGAAACAGACCCTTTGGTCCAACATGTCCATGCCAACCAGATATCCCAACCCAATCTAGGCCCACCTGCCAGCACCCGGCCCATATCCCTCCAAACCCTTCCTATTCATATACCCATCCAAATGCCTCTTAAATGTTGCAACTGTACCAGCCTCCACCACTTCCTCTGGCAGCTCATTCCATACACGTACCACCCTCTGCGTGAAAAAGTTGCCCCTTAGGTCTCTTTTATATCTTTCCCCTCTCACCCTAAACCTATGCCCTCTAGTTCTGGACTCCTCAACCCCAGGGAAAAGACTTTGTCTATTTATCCTATCCATGCCCCTCAGAATTTTGTAAACCTCTGTAAGGTCACCCCTCAGCCTCCAACATTCCAGGGAAAACAGCCCCAGCCTGTTCAGCCTCTCCCTGTAGCTCAAACCCTCCAACCCTGGCAACATCCTTGTAAATCTTTTCTGAACCCTTTCAAGTTTCACAACATCTTTCCAATAGGAAGGAGACTAGAATTGCACACAATATTCCAACAGTGGCCTAACCAATGTCCTGTACAGCCACAACATGACCTCCCAACTCCTGTACTCAATACTCTGACCAATAAAGGAAAGCATACCAAACGCCTTCTTCACTATCCTATCTACCTGCGACTCCACTTTCAAGGAGATATGACCCTGCACTTCAAGGTCTCTTTGTTCAGCAATACTCCCTAGGACCTTACCATTAAGTGTATAAGTCCTGCTAAGATTTGCTTTCCCAAAATGCAGCCCCTTGCATTTATCTGAATTAAACTCCATCTGCCACTTCTCAGCCCATTGACCCATCTGGTCAAGATCCTGTTGTAATCTGAGGTAACCCTCTTCACTGTCCACTACACCTCCAATTTTGGTGTCATCTGCAAACTTACTAACTGTACCTCTTATGCTCGCATCCAAATCATTTATGTAAATGACACAAAGTAGAGGGCCCAGCACCGATCCTTGTGGCACTCCACTGGTCACAGGCCTCCAGTCTGAAAAACAACCCTCCACCACCACCCTCTGTCTTCTACGTTTGAGCCAGTTCTGTATCCAAATGGCTAATTCTCCCTGTATTCCATGAGATCTAACCTTGATAATCAGTCTCCCATGGGGAACCTTGTCGAACGCCTTACTGAAGTCCATATAGATCACATCTACTGTTCTGCCCTCATCAATCCTCTTTGTTACTTCTTCAAAAAAACTCAATCAAGTTTGTGAGACATGATTTCCCACGCACAAAGCCATGTTGACTATCCTGAATCAGTCCTTGCCTTTCCAAATACATGTACATCCTGTCCCTCAGGATTCCCTCCAACATCTTGTCCACCACCGAGGTCAGGCTCACTGGTCTATAGTTCCCTGGCTTGTCTTTACCACCCTTCTTAAACAGTGGCACCACGTTTGCCAACCTCCAGTCTTCTGGCACCTCACCTGTGACTATCGATGATACAAATATCTCAGCAAGAGGCCCAGCAATCACTTCCCTGGTTTCCCACAGAGTTCTAGGGTACACCTTTTTTTTTAGATTAGATTACTTACAGTGTGGTAACAGGCCCTTCGGCCCAACAAGTCCACACCGACCCGTCGAAGCGCAACTCACCCATACCCCTACATTAACCCCTTACCTAACACTACGGGCAATTTAGCATGGCCAATTCACCTGAACCGCACATCTTTGGACTGTGGGAGGAAACCGGAGCACCCGGAGGAAACCCACGCAGACACAGGGAGAATGTCCAAACTCCACACAGTCAGTCGCCTGAGTCGGGAATTGAACCCGGGTCTCAGGCGCTGTGAGGCAGCAGTGCTAACCACTGTGCCACCGTGCCGCCCACCTGATCAGGTCCTGGGGAATTATCCACTTTTAACCATTTTAAGACATCCAGCACTTCCTCCTCTGTAATATGGACATTTTGCAAGATGTCACCATCTATTTCCCTACAGTCTATATCTTCCATAACCTTTTCCACAGTAAATACTGATGCAAAATATTCATTTAGTATCTCCCCCATTTTCTGTGGCTCCACACAAAGGCTGCCTTGCTGATCTTTGAGGGGCCCTATTCTCTCCCTAGTTACCCTTTTGTCCTTAATATATTTGTAAAAACCCTTTGGATTGTCCTTAATTCTAATTGCCAAAGCTATCTCATGTCCCCGTTTTGCCCTCCTGATTTCCCTCTTAAGTATACTCCTACTGCCTTTATACACTTCTAAGGATTCACTCGATCTATCCTGTCTATACCTGACATATGCTTCCTTCTTTTTCTTAACCAAACCCTCAATTTCTTTAGTCATCCAGCATTCCCTATACCTCCCAGCCTTCCCTTTCACCCTGACAGGAATATACTTTCTCTGGATTCTTGTTATCTCATTTCTGAAGGCTTCCCATTTTCCAGCCGTCCCTTTACCCGTGAACATCTGCCCCCAATCAGCTTTCGAAAGTTCTTGCCTAATACCGTCAAAATTGGCCTTTCTCCAATTTAGAACTTCAACTTTTAGATCTAGTCTATCTTTTTCCATCACTATTTTAAAACGGATAGAATTATGGTCACTGGCCCCAAAGTGCTCCCCCACTGACACCTCAGTCACCTGCCCTGCCTTATTTCCCAAGAGTAGGCTGAGATTTGCACCTTCTCTGGTAGGTACACCCACATACTGAATCAGAAAATTGTCTTGTACGCACTTCAAAGGACTTTTATGAATCAGTGAAACATGATTTTTTATTAAAGTTCATTTGTGGAATGTGGGTGTCTTCAGCAATGTCAGTATTTATTACCCATCCCTAATTGCCCAGAGAGCAGTTAAGAGTCACCCACATTGCAGTGGGTCTGGAGTCACATGTTGGCCAGACCCAGGTAAGGGTGGCAGTTTCTTTCCCTGAAGGACATTAATGAACTCAATGGGTTTTTCCAGCAATCGACGGTGGTTTTATCATCAACATTAGTCTCTTAGTTCCAGATTTTTAATTGAATGCAAATTCCATCATCTGCAGGATTTGAACCTGGGTCCCGGGGTTGTTACCTTGGTCTCATTCCTGATGAAGGGCCTATGCCCGAAATGTCAATTCTCCTGCTCCTCAGTTGCTGCCTAACCGTCTGCTTTTCCAGCACCAGATTCTCGTCTCTGGATTAATAATCCAGTTGTAACGCCATGAGGCCATTGCCTTCCCTTTGATGAACCCATGCTGACACTCCCTGTTCCTCTCAGTGCCCAGCTACAATCACTTCAATGATTGATTCCAGCCTCTTCCCCATGACAGACATCAAGGGAACTGGCCTATAGCCTGCTGCCTCAACACAGCGGGGTCACGTTGCTGTGCTCACTCTGATGGGACCCAATGGAAAAGCTTTGAACTTTGCAAAATCCTGATTCACAATCCATGATCATGTGAGCAACAAGTTCAAGATGCCTCAACAGCAGTGCACCTCCAAAGAGCTGGGAATCTGGGGATCTGACAGATCCCATTGCCCAGATCCCCCCTGGCTCTGTATGTCTGATTGTTTCTGTCACCTTTTTCTGGCCTTGAACCTGTTTGAAGTGCGACTTGGATCCAAATTGTTTCAACTCTTCATTACAGATCGAAGATCTTCACCTTCCGTTTTTAAAACAGATCCCCCTACGCAGAGAGTGAGCCTTGGATTACCCAGAGATGGGGATAAGACCCTCAGAACTGTTTAAAACCATAAATTAATAGATATAGTTGACACGATGTGAACCTGCACAGGAAGATCCCAATGGATTTGAATTTATCACCTTAGCTGCTCATCCATAACTACCAGGTGATTGGAATCATTTAAAATCATTGCATTTCAGAGACAGCACCGTGGCTCGGCACTGAATTAGCGATGATCCAAAATCTAATGAGCACAGCTGGATATTTCAGTGTGTTTTAAGGGAAAGCTCTTTATGAAATGGTTCAGCGGACTGTATAATGAAGTCAATCCAGCAGCAGTTGATGGAAACTGGTAGCTGAAACACAACCCGCTGCACTGGAGAATTCCTGAAGTTGATTGGTGTTTAAGAAGCAAGTCTTTCTGGTCTTTCTGCCCAGCTGTGGCTGATGATGGGTTGGAGGTTGCTGTGTGAGGGACAGTGATGGAACAGTTTTGAAATGCAGTGATTATTTAGGCTGCCTGTTGTATTTGGCTCCCAGCAAGCAGTGATCAGTTTTCAGAGCTCAGCACACGTTTCTCTTATCCAACGTCCCAAGGCTCCGATGTTGTTGGAAGCTCTCCCAGTTTCTCAGTGCTCCTCAGCCAGTTTCATTCCAGCAATCAGAAACCTTCTCAAAAGTAAAATTGCACACATTCCCTCAATATGTCACTGTTGGATCTCACCGTGATAGCCTGAACTGGAAATGAAACTCTGTGTCCGAGAATACTCCGGCAGTTGCCAGCTGATCATTCACTAGAACTCACACATCACCGAACCATTACAGTGCGAAAAGAGGCCATTCAGCACACTGTACCCCGTGCTGGCTGTCTGAACAGTGGCATTGTCACGAGGGTATTAATCCAGAGACCCAGGTTATATCCCAGGGACCAGGGCTTGAATCAATTTGAATTTAATTCCAATTTTAAAAATCCGGAATTAAGAGTCTAGTTATGGCTATCAATCCATTGTTGATTGTTGGAAAACCCCATCTGGGTCACTAATGTCCTTTAAGGAAGGAACCTGCCACCCTTACCTGGTCTGGCCTACATGTGACTCCAGACCCACAGCAACGTGGGTGACTCTTAACTGCCCTCTGGGCAATTAGGGATGGGTAATAAATGCTAGCCTGGTCAGTGATACCCTCATCCTGTGAATGATTTTTTAAAGAAAGTAATCCTGAATTTTGTGTTGAAAGTGTGAGTTGACCAGGTGTCCCCTGCACCCTCGGGCAGTGCCCTCCAGACTGACCACTCACTGCAGAAAATCGCTTTCTTCTTCATCACCTTTACTTCTTTTGTGAATTTAAATCTGAATCTCTTGGTCTGGATCCTGTGATAATGGGAGCAGTTTCCCCTGATCCTATTGGCCTGATCTTATTGAGGAAGGAATGTTCTTTAGAATGGCCCGTTATTTGTAGCTAAATGAAGATTCAGTGTGGCACAATCTGTAACCTGACAGCCTGGCATAAACCCCACTCAACCATCACCATCACACCAGGGCATCAACCCGGGTTCAATGGAGAGTGCAGGAGGGCATGCCAGGAGCAGCACCAGGCAGACCTGAAGATGAGGTGAAGCCACCACACAGGACTACTTCCAAACAGCATAAACAGCCAGTGATAGACAGAGCTAAGCAATCCCACAACCAATGGATCAGATCTAAGCTCTACAGTCCTGCCACATCCAGTGGTGAATGGTGATGGACAATTAAACAGCTCCCTGGAGGAAACTCCACAAATCTCCCCATCCCCAATGACAGAGGAGCCCAGCACATCAGGGCAAAAGATAAGTCTCTAGCTTTCATAGCAATCTTCAGCCAGGAGTACCTTGCAGCTGGTCCACCTCAGCCTCCTCCAGTGGTCCCCAATATCACAGGTACCAGGCTCCAGCCAATCCGATTCCCTCCGTGTGAATCAAGAAACAGTTGGAGACACTGGATGCTGCAAAGGCTGTGGGCCCTGACAACACCCTGGCGATAGTACTGGAGACGTGTGCTCCCGAACCTGCCGCTCCCCGAGCCAAGCTGTGCCAGTGCAGTTACAACACTGGAAAATCGTCCCGATATCTGCTGAACACAAAAAACAGGACAAATCATAGCTTCTTGATGGGAAAATCATGCCTGACAAATTTACTGGAGTTCTTTGTTGAGGCAATAAACCGGGTTGATAAAGGGGAGGCAGTTGATGTAATATATTTGAGTTTTCAGAAGATGTTTGATAAGGTGCCACATATTAGGCTGCTTAATAAGGGAAGAGTCCATGATGATGGATGTGATGTAGGAACATGGATTGAAGATAGATACCAGAGAGTTGGGATAAAGACGATATGCTCTCAGACTGGCAACGTGTAACTAGTGGAGTGCCACAGGGATTGGTGCTGGGGCCATGTGTGCTATTAGTAACATTTATTGATAGTAAGGAAAGTGAGTGTACTTTGTGGATGTGACAAGAATGGTTAAGAAGGCAAGTGGTGACGATGAGACAGCATCTGCAGAGAGGTAGAGCAAGTGGGTAAAAACCCAGCAGCTCATTGAATCACAGAGTGAGAATCAGAGAGTTTTTCTGATGAAGAAGGAGACCATTCAACCCATTGGACAGAGTCTGTCACCAGCTGTCAATCTCCTGCCTTTTCCTCCTTTCCCTGCACCCCATTATTATCCCCTCTTGAACCTCCACCACATTCCTGGGCAGTGCATCCTGAACATCTCACTGAGTGAAAGGTTTTATCTCACATTACCTTTGCTTTGTTTGTGTTTTAAATCTGTGCCCCTCCTGTTCTTGTTTGTCTTGTGAATGGGAACAACCCAGCCCGCTCATGATTTTGAAAACCTCCATCAAATCTCCCCTCAATTTTATTGTTTCTGGGGAACAGTCCCAACGTCTTCACTCACCCCTCATCACTGACGTTTCTCATCGTACGAAACATTCCTCTCAACTGCGTACGCACTTTCTCCAATGAGTTCCCATAACTGGTCTAACAAATGTCTTGTACAAGTTCAAGATCACCTTCCTGTTCTTGTATTCTGCGTCCCTATTAATGAAGCTGAGGACGGTGTGTGCTTTATTAGCTCCTCTCTTTCTCCATGATCTGTGCACATAAACCCCCAGCTCTCTCTGCTTCTGCCACACCTTCTCTAGAATTATACCCCTTGTTTTATTTTGTCTTTCAATAATCTTCTGACCAAAGTGCATCACTGTTAGTAATCTAATCTAATCTAAAAAGAAAACCTCACATTTCTTTGCATTGAACTGCATCTTCCCCCTATCCACCCACTCCACCAAATTGTCAATGGTCCTTTGGAGTCCCACACTGTCCCCCTCACAGTTTTCAATTTTTCCAAGTTTAATACCATCTGGAATCTTTGACATTATCCTCTGCACACGAAGATCGAGACTATTAACAACAACAAAAGCAGAAATTGCTGGGAAAGATCAGCAGATCTGGGAGCAGCCGTGGTGAGAATGCAGCTCATCAACAGATATCAGATGGAATATAACACAGGGGAATGTGAGCTGATGCACATTGTCCCGAAGAATCGAGGAGGAGGATAGGATTTAAATGGAGAAAGGCTGTGGAGAGCTGCCGAACAGAGGGATTTGGGTGTCCATCCAGGTTTAGCTGGTAACAGGGAAGGCAAATGGAATCTTGGCCTTTCCTTCCAGATGAGTGGAATATGAAAGTAGGGAGGAATTATTAAAACTATACAAGACACCAGTCAGACTCCAATTGGAATACTGTGAACAGTCTTGGCCTCCTTATCTAAGAATAAATATATTGACATAAAAGGCAGCCCAGAGAGGGTTCTCTGGGATGGTACAGATCTGGAGTGACTGCCAGATGAGGAGTGGTTGAGTAAATTGGATCTGTTCTTGTTAGAATTCAGAAGAATGAGAAATGGCCTGTTAAAACATGCAAGATTCTTAGAGGACTTGACAGGGAGATGCAAAAAGGCTGTTTCTCCTTGTGTGAGTCGAGAACCAGACTGCACAATCTCAGAATAAGGGGTCATTCATCTAAGATAGAGATAAGGAGGAATTTCTTCTTTCCTAGGGGAGGGAATCTGTGGAATTATTTATCACAGAAGACTGTTGATGTTGGATCATTAAGTACATCCAAGGCTGAGAGAGTCAGATTTTTAATCAGGAAGGGAATCCGTGGTTGTTGGGAAAGCTGGGAAAGTGTAGTTGAGGCTGATTAAAGCAGCCATGATCGCAGTGAATAGCAGTGCAGAGCCAGGGGGAGAAATGGCCTACGCTGCTGCTATGATGATGGTCTGATTAACCCATCCAGTAGTTTTCTTGGTATTGATTGTGTGCATGACAATGTCATACCTTTACTCTTTGTATTTCACTTTCACTTTGAGTTAAGTGTATTTATTTGGCTAGAAGCAGGGTCGGTGATTTTCACTGGGCCTAGGCCCTGGTTTGGCTGTACACAGTGGAGCTGGTTCAGTAACAAATTTGTTTCCAGCAGCAACTTATTCCAACAGCTTTTGGAAATTCAACCGAACAGTTGCATGTCCTGAAATGTTGAAATTTGTAGTCCACGAGTGACTAAGCAGCTGACTATTTTGGAGAATGAGTGGTTGAAATGTGCTTCCAGTCTGCCGTTGAATGGTTGATGTGCTGCAGATCGGCCTTGATGGGCCAGACGCGACCAAGTGTGAAATCTGTTCACTGTCAAAGTGAGGGATTGGGATCGTTGACTTGCTGCTATCACTCAGCGATCACAGCGAGCGTGGAAAGGGTTTCCCAGCAGAAACCTCATCCCACTACATCTCTGACTCTGTTTTCAATCACAGGCTCCATAGCTCGGCACAGAGAGGGAGTGAGAGTCTGTAACCGTGACAGGGAAGGCACGAGCGAGAGGAATATAAGGCAACACGCACCCATATCACAGCTTTCAATTGGCACCAATCTCGGGAGCAGCTAATCATACCACAAAGAGGCTTTACTGAGGGAGTGCCGCACTGTCAGAGGGTCAGTGCTGAGGGAGTGCCGCACTGTCAGAGGTCAGTACTGAGGGAGTGCTGCACTGTCGGAGGGTCAGTACTTAGGGAGTGCTGCACTGTCAGAGGGTCAGTGCTGAGGGAGTGCTGCACTGTCAGAGGGTCAGTACTTAGGGAGTGCTGCACTGTCGGAGGGTCAGTACTGAGGGAGTGCTGCACTGTCAGAGGGTCAGTACTTAGGGAGTGCCACACTGTCAGAGGGTCAGTACTGAGGGAGTGCTGCACTGTCAGAGGTCAGTACTGAGGGAGTGCTGCACTGTCGGAGGGTCAGTGCTGAGGGAGTGCTGCACTGTCGGAGGGTCAGTGCTGAGGGAGTGCCGCACTGTCGGAGGGTCAGTACTGAGGGAATGCTGCACTGTCAGAGGGTCAGTGCTGAGGGAGTGCTGCACTGTCAGAGGGTCAGTGCTGAGGGAGTGCCACACTGTCAGAGGGACAGTACTGAGGGAGTGCCGCACTGTCAGAGGGTCAGTACTTAGGGAGTGCCACACTGTCAGAGGGTCAGTACTGAGGGAGTGCTGCACTGTCAGAGGGTCAGTGCTGAGGGAGTGCTGCACTATCAGAGGGTCAGTGCTGAGGGAGTGCTGCATTGTCAGAGGGTCAGTGCTGAGGGAGTGTCGCACTGTCAGAGGGTCAGTGCTGAGGGAGTGCTGCACTGTCAGAGGGTCAGTGCTGAGGGAGTGCTGCACTGTCAGAGGGTCAGTGCTGAGGGAGTGCCGCACTGTCAGAGGGTCAGTGCTGAGGGAGTGCTGCACTGTCAGAGGGTCAGTGCTGAGGGAGTACTGCACTGTCAGAGTGCTAATTTCAGATGAGTGACTGAATGTTCTGCCTATTGTGTTCCTGGTGAGTGTTCCCATTGTCTGTGTTTTGAGGAGGTTGAAGATAGTTTTCCCCCAAAGGTCCTGCTCAGTGTTGGACCCCCACCTGTTCACATAAACCGGTAATCCAGTCACTGTCATGTCCTGGGATCTTGCTGCATCAAAGTTGGCTGCTTTGATATTATGTGGAAGGGCTTTGTTTTGAAGTTGTGATTGGTGTTTAATGAATGCTGCCCCCCTCTCCATCTGTGGGAGAATGACCAAGTGTTTCACGCAGCTCCGTGTGTTGTGATGTTCCGATGGGATGTTGTTTCTGTTTCAGGGGGATATCCAGCAGCTGTTGATTGTCCCGGATCCACGTGCTGCCTACGATTACTGTGACTATTACAGTCCTGACTGTAACAACCCACTTCCCAGCCTCCCCCAAGCTCAGGAACCAGAGAGAAACCAGGTCAGTTCCTACCTCAGTGTTGGTTGGTAACCCCTCTCAGCCCTGTGCTGT
This sequence comes from Hemiscyllium ocellatum, assembly GCF_020745735.1. Classification (NCBI taxonomy): domain Eukaryota; kingdom Metazoa; phylum Chordata; class Chondrichthyes; order Orectolobiformes; family Hemiscylliidae; genus Hemiscyllium; species Hemiscyllium ocellatum. The sequence continues at coordinate 115,234,135 of NC_083409.1, read as the reverse complement.
GGGCAGGGCAGTTGACCCAGTCTGAACGAGGGTTAGTCTGGATGTGACTGTTCTTTCCTGATGTGGGCCAATAACCCGTGTGGTTGTTAGATGGTCTGGTTTACGGTGCTGGGATGACAGATAAGATGCTGCTACTTATTGGAATGTTATTTGGACTAATGTCGCCTGAGAAAGTTCTCTGTCTTTTATCCTTTCTGTCTACATCTTTATCCGTCTCTCCCCTTTTCTCACTGTCTTTCTCTCTGTCTGTCTGTCTGCCACTCCATCTTCCCACCTTCGCTTGTCTCTTCCTCCCTCTGTCTCTCGTTTGCTGTATAGCTTTCCTTGTCTCTCTCTTTCTGTCTATCCATCTCTCTTTCCTGACTGCCACTCTCTGATTGTCCTGAAATGCAGTCTCATTGTAAACGGGACAGAAGGCTGCTGCCTTGCACTCAGTGCTGATCGGCAGCGGAAATCTCATCGACAAATCCCCACGAAACTCACAAATGTCCAGAAAATGCAACAAATTGCATGTCATAAAAATGATGTTTAACTGTGTTCCCACAAGGAAACTACTGAAAAGCTGCTGTGTCTGTGCTGTGTTCCTGCCATGTCTGTGCTGTGTTCCTGCTGTGTGTGTGCTGTGTTCCTGCTGTGTGTGTGCTGTGTTCCTGCTGTGTCTGTGCTGTGTTCCTGCTGTGTCCCTGCTGTGTCTGTGCTGTGTTCCTGCTATGTCTGTGCTCTGTTCCTGCTGTGTGTGTGCTGTGTTCCTGCTGTGTCTGTGCTTTGTTCCTGCTGTGTCCCTGCTGTGTCTGTGCTGTGTCCCTGCTGTGTCTGTGCTGTGTTCCAGCCGTGTCTGTGCTGTGTCCCTGGGGTGTCTGTGCTGTGTCCCTGCTGTGTCTGTGCTGTGTTCCTGCCGTGTCCGTGCTGTATCTGTGCTGTGTTCCTGCTGTGTCTGTGCTGTGTTCCTGCTGTGTCTGTGCTGTGTCCCTCCCGTGTCTGTACTGTGTTCCTGCTGTGTCTGTGCTGTGTCTGTGCTGTGTTCCTGCCGTGTCTGTGCTGTGTGTGTGCTGTGTTCCTGCTGTGTCTGTGCTGTGTTCCTGCCGTGTGTGTGCTGTGTTCCTGCTGTGTCTGTGCTGTGTTCCTGCTGTGTCTGTGCTGTGTTCCTGCTGTGTCTCTGCTGTGTTCCTGCCGTGTGTTTGCTGTGTCCCTGCTGTGTCTGTGCTGTGTTCCTGCTGTGTCTGTGCTGTGTCCCTGCTGTGTCTGTGCTGTGTTCCTGCCGTGTCCGTGCTGTGTCTGTGCTGTGTTCCTGCTGTGTCTGTGCTGTGTTCCTGCTGTGTCTGTGCTGTGTCCCTCCCGTGTCTGTACTGTGTCCCTCCCGTGTCTGTACTGTGTTCCTGCTGTGTCTGTGCTGTGTCTGTGCTGTGTTCCTGCCGTGTCTGTGCTGTGTTCCTGCCGTGTCTGTGCTGTGTTCCTGCTGTGTCAGTGCTGTGTTCTTGCTGTGTCTGTGCTGTGTCCCTGCTGTGTCTGTTTTGTGTTCCTGCTGTGTCTGTGCTGTGTTCCTGCTGTGTCTGTGCTGTGTTCCTGCAGTGTCTGTGCTGTGTTCCTGCCGTGTCTCTGCTGTGTTCCTGCCGTGTCTGTGCTGTGTTCCTGCCGTGTCTGTGCTGTGTTCCTTCGGTGTCTGTGCTGTGTCCGTGCCGTGTCTGTGCTGTGTTCCTGCCGTGTCTGTGCTGTGTTCCTGCCGTGTCTGTGGTGTGTTCCTGCCGTGTCTGTGCTGTGTTCCTGCTGTGTCTGTGCTGTGTTCCTGCTGTGTGTGTGGTGTGTTCCTGCTGTGTGTGGTGTGTTCCTGCTGTGTCTGTGCTGTGTTCCTGCTGTGTGTGTGGTGCGTTCCTGCTGTGTCTGTGGTGTGTTCCTGCTGTGTCTGTGATGTGTTCCTGCCGTGTCTGTGCTGTGTTCCTGCTGTGTCTGTGCTGTGTTCCTGCTGTGTGTGTGGTGTGTTCCTGCTGTGTGTGGTGTGTTCCTGCTGTGTGTGGTGTGTTCCTGCTGTGTCTGTGCTGTGTTCCTGCTGTGTGTGTGGTGCGTTCCTGCTGTGTGTGTGGTGTGTTCCTGCCGTGTCTGTGCTGTGTTGCTGCCATGTCTGTGCTGTGTTCCTGCCGTGTGTGTGCTGTGTTCCTGCTTTGTGTGTGCTGTGTCCCTGCTGTGCCTGTGTGGGGTCCTGCTGTGCCTGTGTGGGGTCCTGCTGTGCCTGTGCTGTGTTCCTGCCGTGTCCATGCTGTGTTCCTGCCGTGTCCGTGCTGTGTTCCTGCCGTGTCCGTGCTGTGTTCCAGCCGTGTCCGTGCTGTGTTCCTGCCGTGCCTGTGCTGTGTTCCTGCCGTGCCTGTGCTGTGTTCCTGCTGTGCCTGTGCTGTGTTCCTGCTGTGTCTGTGCTGTGTTCCTGCTGTGTCTGTGCTGTGTTCCTGCTGTGTCTCTGCTGTGTCTGTCCTGTGCTCCTGTTGTGCCAGTGCTGTGTTCTAGCTTTGTGTCTGTGCTCTGCTCCTGCTGTGTGTCTGCTGTGTTCCTGCTGTGTGTTTACTGTGTTTCTGCTGTGTTTGTGCTGTGTTCCTGCTGTGTCTGTGCTCTGTTCCTGCTGTGTCTGTGCTGTGTTCCTTCCGTGTCTGTGCTGTGTTCCTGCTGTGTGTGCTGTGTTCCTGCTGTGTCTGTGCTGTGTTTCTGCTGTGTCTGTGCTGTGTTCCAGCTGTGTCTGTGCTGTGTTCCTGATGTTTCTGTGCTGTGTTCCTGCTGTTTCTGTCCTGTGTTCCTGCTGGGTCTGTGCTGTGTTCCTGCTGGGTCTGTGCTGTGTTACTGCTGTGTCGGTGCTGTGATCCTGCTGTGTCTGTGCTGTGTTCCTTCCGTGTCTGTGCTGTGTTCCTGCTGTGTATGTGCTGTGTTCCTGCCGTGTCTGTGCTGTGTTCCTGCTGTGTGTGTGCTGTGTTCCTGCTGTGTGTGTGCTGTGTTCCTGCTGTGTCTGTGCTGTGTTCCTGCTGTGTGTGTGCTGTGTTCCTGCTGTGTCAGTGCTGTATTCTTGCTGTGTCCCTGCTGTGTGTCTGCTGTGTTCCTGCTGTGTCTGTGCTGTGTTCCTGATGTTTCTGTGCTGTGTTCCTGCTGTGTCTGTGCTGTGTTCCTGCTGTTTCTGTGCTGTATTCCTGCTGTGTTCCTGATGTTTCTGTGCTGTGTCCCTGCTGTGTCTGTGCTGTGTTCCTGCTGTGTCTATACTGTGTTCCTGCTGTGTCTGTGCTGTGTTCCTGCTGTGTCTGTGCTGTGTTCCTGCTGTGTCTCTGTTGTGTTCCTGCCGTGTCTGTGCTGTGTCCCTGCTGTGTCTCTGTTGTGTTCCTGCTGTGTCTGTGCTGTGTTCCTTCCGTGTCTGTGCTGTGTTCCTGCTTTGTGTGTGCTGTGTGTCTGCTGTGTGTGTGCTGTATTCCTGCCGTGTCGGTGCTGTGTCTGTGCTGTGTTCCTGCTGTGTCTGTGCTGTGTTCCTGCTGTGTCTCTGTTGTGTTCCTGCCGTGTCTGTGCTGTGTCCCTGCTGTGTCTCTGTTGTGTTCCTGCTGTGTCTGTGCTGTGTCCCTCCCGTGTCTGTGCTGTGTTCCTGCTTTGTGTGTGCTGTGTGTCTGCTGTGTGTGTGCTGTATTCCTGCCGTGTCGGTGCTGTGTCTGTGCTGTGTCCCTGCTGTGTCTATGCTGTGTTCCTGCCGTATCTGTGCTGTGTTCCTGCCGTGTCTGGGCTGTGTTCCGGCCGTGTCTGTGGTGTGTTGCTGCTGTGTGTGTGCTGTGTTCCTGCCATGTCTGTGCTGTGTTCCTGCTGTGTGTGTGCTGTGTCCCTGCTGTGTGTGTGCTGTGTTCCTGCTGTGTCTGTGCTGTGTCCCTGCTGTGTCTGTGCTGTGTTCCTGCTGTGTGTGTGCTGTGTCCCTGCTGTGTCTGTGCTGTGTCCCTGCTGAGCCTGTGCTGTGTTCCTGCTGTGTCTGTGCTGTGTTCCTGCTGTGTCTGTGCTCTGTTCCTGCTGTGTCTGTGCTGTGTTCCTTCCGTGTCTGTGCTGTGTTCCTGCTGTGTGTGTGCTGTGTTCCTGCTGTGTGTGTGCTGTCTTCCTGCTGTGTCTGCGCTGTCTTCCTGCTGTGTCTGTGTTGTGTTCCTGCTGTGTGTTTACTGTGTTCCTGCTGTGTGTTTACTGTGTTCCTGCTGTGTGTGTGCTGTGTTCCTGCTGTGTGTTTACTGTGTTCCTGCTGTGTCTATGCTGTGTTCCTGCCGTGTGTGTTCTGTGTTCCTGCTGTGTGTGTGCTGTGTTCCTGTTTTGTGTGTGCTGTGTTCCTGCTGTGTCCCTGCTGTGTCTGTGCTGTGTTCCTGTCGTGTCTGTGCTGTGTTCCTGCCATGTCTGTGCAGTCTTCCTGCCGTGTCTGTGCTCTATTCCTGCTGTGTCTGTGCTGTGTTCCTGCTGTGTCTGTGCTGTGGTCCTGCTGTGTGTGTGCTGTATTCCTGCTGTGTGTTTACTGTGTTCCTGCTGTGTGTTTACTGTGTTCCTGCTGTGTGTGTGCTGTGTTCCTGCTGTGTGTTTACTGTGTTCCTGCTGTGTCTATGCTGTGTTCCTGCCGTGTGTGTTCTGTGTTCCTGCTGTGTGTGTGCTCTGTTCCTGTTTTGTGTGTGCTGTGTTCCTGCTGTGTCCCTGCTGTGTCTGTGCTGTGTTCCTGTCGTGTCTGTGCTGTCTTCCTGCCGTGTCTCTGCTGTGTTCCAGCCGTGTCTGTGCTGTGTCCCTGCTGTGTCTGTGCTGTGTTCCTGCTGTGTCTGTGCTGTGTTCCTGCTGTGTGTGTGCTGTATTCCTGCAGTGTGTGTGCTGTGTCCCTGCTGTGTCTGTGCTGTGTCCCTGCTGTGTCTGTGCTGTGTTCCTGTCGTGTCTGTGCTGTGTCTCTAATGTGTCTGTGCTGTGTTCCTGATGTGTCTGTGCTGTGTTCCTGCTGTGTCCCTCCCGTGTCTGTGCTGTGTTCCTGCAGTGTCTGTGCTGTGTCCCTCCCGTGTCTGTGCTGTGTTCCTGCTTTGTGTGTGCTGTGTGTCTGCTGTGTGTGTGCTGTATTCCTGCCGTGTCGGTGCTGTGTCAGTGCTGTGTCCCTGCTGTGTCTGTGCTGTGTTCCTGCTGTATCTGTGCTGTGTTCCTGCCGTGTCTGGGCTGTGTTCCGGCCGTGTCTGTGGTGTGTTGCTGCTGTGTTCCTGCTGTGTCCCTCCCGTGTCTGTGCTGTGTTCCTGCTGTGTGTGTGCTGTGTTCCTGCTGTGTGTGTGCTGTGTTCCTGCTGTGTCTGTGCTGTGTTCCTGCCGTGTCTGTGCTGTGTTCCTGCTGTGTGTGTGCTGTGTCCCTGCAGTTTGTGTGCTGTGTCCCTGCTGTGTCTGTGCTGTGTTCCTGCCGTGTCTGTGCTGTGTTCCTGCTGTGTGTGTGCTGTGTCCCTGCAGTGTCTGTGCTGTGTTCCTGCCGTGTCTGTGCTGTGTTCCTGCTGTGTCTGTGCTGTGTTCCTGCTGTGTCTCTGCTGTGTTCCTGCTGTGTGTGTGCTGTGTTCCTGCTGTGTCTGTGCTGTGTCCCTGCTGTGTCTGTGCTGTGTCCCTGCTGTGTCTGTGCTGTGTTCCTGTCGTGTCTGTGCTGTGTTCCTGCCGTGTCTGTGCTGTGTTCCTGCCGTGTCTGTGCTGTGTTCCTGCCGTGTCTGTGCTGTCTTCCTGCCGTGTCTCTGCTGTGTTCCAACCGTGTCTGTGCTGTGTCCCTGCTGTGTCTGTGCTGTGTTCCTGCTGTGTCTGTGCTGTGTTCCTGCTGTGTGTGTGCTGTATTCCTGCTGTGTGTGTGCTGTGTCCCTGCTGTGTCTGTGCTGTGTCCCTGCTGTGCCTGTGCTGTGTTCCTGTCGTGTCTGTGCTGTGTCCCTAATGTGTCTGTGCTGTGTTCCTGATGTGTCTGTGCTGTGTTCCTGCTGTGTCCCTCCCGTGTCTGTGCTGTGTTCCTGCTTTGTGTGTGCTGTGTGTCTGCTGTGTGTGTGCTGTATTCCTGCCGTGTCGGTGCTGTGTCTGTGCTGTGTCCCTGCTGTGTCTATGCTGTGTTCCTGCCGTATCTGTGCTGTGTTCCTGCCGTGTCTGGGCTGTGTTCCGGCCGTGTCTGTGGTGTGTTGCTGCTGTGTGTGTGCTGTGTTCCTGCCATGTCTGTGCTGTGTTCCTGCTGTGTGTGTGCTGTGTCCCTGCTGTGTGTGTGCTGTGTTCCTGCTGTGTCTGGGCTGTGTCCCTGCTGTGTCTGTGCTGTGTTCCTGCTGTGTGTGTGCTGTGTCCCTGCTGTGTCTGTGCTGTGTCCCTGCTGAGCCTGTGCTGTGTTCCTCCTGAGTCTGTGCTGTGTTCCTGCTGTGTCTGTGCTCTGTTCCTGCTGTGTCTGTGCTGTGTTCCTGCCGTGTCTGTGCTGTGTTCCTGCTGTGTCTGTGCTGTGTTCCTGCCGTGTCTGTGGAGTGCTCCTGCTGTGTGTGTGCTGTGTTCCTGCTGTGTCTGCTGTGTTCCTGCCATGTCTGTGCTGTGTTTCTGCCGTGTCTGTGCTGTGTTCCTGCCGTGACTGTGCTGTGTCCCTGCTGTGTCTGTGCTGTTTTCCTGCTGTGTCTGTACTGTGTTCCTGCTGTGTGTGTGCTGTCTTCCTGCCGTGTCTGTGCTGTGTTCCTGCCGTGACTGTGCTGTGTCCCTGCTGTGTCTGCACTGTCTTCCTGCTGTGTCTGTGCTGTGTTCCTGCTGTGTGTTTACTGTGTTCCTGCTGTGTGTGTGCTGTGTTCCTGCTGTGTCTATGCTGTGTTCCTGCCGTGTGTGTGCTGTGTTCCTGCTGTGTGTGTGCTGTGTTCCTGCTGTGTCTGTGCTGTGTCCCTGCTGTGTCTGTGCTGTGTTCCTGTCGTGTCTGTGCTGTGTTCCTGTCGTGTCTGTGCTGTGTTCCTGCCGTGTCTGTGCTGTGTTCCTGCCGTGTCTGTGCTGTCTTCCTGCCGTGTCTCTGCTGTGTTCCAGCCGTGTCTGTGCTGTGTCCCTGCTGTGTCTGTGCTGTGTTCCTGCTGTGTCTGTGCTGTGTTCCTGCTGTGTGTGTGCTGTATTCCTGCTGTGTGTGTGCTGTGTCCCTGCTGTGTCTGTGCTGTGTCCCTGCTGTGCCTGTGCTGTGTTCCTGTCGTGTCTGTGCTGTGTCCCTAATGTGTCTGTGCTGTGTTCCTGATGTGTCTGTGCTGTGTTCCTGCTGTGTCCCTCCCGTGTCTGTGCTGTGTTCCTGCTTTGTGTGTGCTGTGTGTCTGCCGTGTGTGTGCTGTATTCCTGCCGTGTCGGTGCTGTGTCTGTGCTGTGTCCCTGCTGTGTCTATGCTGTGTTCCTGCTGTATCTGTGCTGTGTTCCTGCCGTGTCTGGGCTGTGTTCCGGCCGTGTCTGTGGTGTGTTGCTGCTGTGTGTGTGCTGTGTTCCTGCTGTGTGTGTGCTGTGTTCCTGCTGTGTCTGTGCTGTGTTCCTGCTGTGTGTGTGCTGTGTTCCTGATGTGTCTGTGCTGTGTTCCTGCTGTGTGTGTGCTGTGTTCCTGCTGTGTCTGTGCTGTGTTCCTGCTGTGTCTGTGCTGTGTTCCTGCTGTGTCTGTGCTATGTTCCTGATGTTTCTGTGCTGTGTTCCTGCTGTGTCTGTGCTGTGTTCCTGCTGTGTGTGTGCAGTGTTCCTGCTGTGTCTGTGCTGTGTTCCTGCCGTGTCTGTGCTGTGTTCCTGCTGTGTCTGTGCTGTGTTCCTGCCGTGTCTGTGGAGTGCTCCTGCTGTGTGTGTGCTGTGTTCCTGCTGTGTCTGCTGTGTTCCTGCCATGTCTGTGCTGTGTTTCTGCCGTGTCTGTGCTGTGTTCCTGCTGTGACTGTGCTGTGTCCCTGCTGTGTCTGTGCTGTTTTCCTGCTGTGTCTGTACTGTGTTCCTGCTGTGTGTGTGCTGTCTTCCTGCCGTGTCTGTGCTGTGTTCCTGCCGTGACTGTGCTGTGTCCCTGCTGTGTCTGCACTGTCTTCCTGCTGTGTCTGTGCTGTGTTCCTGCTGTGTGTTTTCTGTGTTCCTGCTGTGTGTTTACTGTGTTCCTGCTGTGTGTGTGCTGTGTCCCTGCTGTGTCTGTGCTGTGTCCCTGCTGTGCCTGTGCTGTGTTCCTGTCGTGTCTGTGCTGTGTCCCTAATGTGTCTGTGCTGTGTTCCTGATGTGTCTGTGCTGTGTTCCTGCTGTGTCCCTCCCGTGTCTGTGCTGTGTTCCTGCTTTGTGTGTGCTGTGTGTCTGCCGTGTGTGTGCTGTATTCCTGCCGTGTCGGTGCTGTGTCTGTGCTGTGTCCCTGCTGTGTCTATGCTGTGTTCCTGCTGTATCTGTGCTGTGTTCCTGCCATGTCTGGGCTGTGTTCCGGCCGTGTCTGTGGTGTGTTGCTGCTGTGTGTGTGCTGTGTTCCTGCCATGTCTGTGCTGTGTTCCTGCTGTGTGTGTGCTGTGTCCCTGCTGTGTGTGTGCTGTGTTCCTGCTGTGTCTGGGCTGTGTCCCTGCTGTGTCTGTGCTGTGTTCCTGCTGTGTGTGTGCTGTGTCCCTGCTGTGTCTGTGCTGTGTCCCTGCTGAGCCTGTGCTGTGTTCCTCCTGAGTCTGTGCTGTGTTCCTGCTGTGTCTGTGCTCTGTTCCTGCTGTGTCTGTGCTGTGTTCCTTCCGTGTCTGTGCTGTGTTCCTGCTGTGTGTGCTGTGTTCCTGCTGTGTCTGTGCTGTGTTTCTGCTGTGTCTGTGCTGTGTTCCAGCTGTGTCTGTGCTGTGTTCCTGATGTTTCTGTGCTGTGTTCCTGCTGTTTCTGTCCTGTGTTCCTGCTGGGTCTGTGCTGTGTTCCTGCTGGGTCTGTGCTGTGTTACTGCTGTGTCTGTGCTGTGTTCCTGCTGTGTATGTGCTGTGTTCCTGCCGTGTCTGTGCTGTGTTCCTGCTGTGTGTGTGCTGTGTTCCTGCTGTGTGTGTGCTGTGTTCCTGCTGTGTCTGTGCTGTGTTCCTGCTGTGTGTGTGCTGTGTTCCTGCTGTGTCAGTGCTGTATTCTTGCTGTGTCCCTGCTGTGTGTCTGCTGTGTTCCTGCTGTGTCTGTGCTGTGTTCCTGATGTTTCTGTGCTGTGTTCCTGCTGTGTCTGTGCTGTGTTCCTGCTGTTTCTGTGCTGTATTCCTGCTGTGTTCCTGATGTTTCTGTGCTGTGTCCCTGCTGTGTCTGTGCTGTGTTCCTGCTGTGTCTATACTGTGTTCCTGCTGTGTCTGTGCTGTGTTCCTGCTGTGTCTCTGTTGTGTTCCTGCCGTGTCTGTGCTGTGTCCCTGCTGTGTCTCTGTTGTGTTCCTGCTGTGTCTGTGCTGTGTTCCTTCCGTGTCTGTGCTGTGTTCCTGCTTTGTGTGTGCTGTGTGTCTGCTGTGTGTGTGCTGTATTCCTGCCGTGTCGGTGCTGTGTCTGTGCTGTGTTCCTGCTGTGTCTGTGCTGTGTTCCTGCTGTGTCTCTGTTGTGTTCCTGCCGTGTCTGTGCTGTGTCCCTGCTGTGTCTCTGTTGTGTTCCTGCTGTGTCTGTGCTGTGTCCCTCCCGTGTCTGTGCTGTGTTCCTGCTTTGTGTGTGCTGTGTGTCTGCTGTGTGTGTGCTGTATTCCTGCCGTGTCGGTGCTGTGTCTGTGCTGTGTCCCTGCTGTGTCTATGCTGTGTTCCTGCCGTATCTGTGCTGTGTTCCTGCCGTGTCTGGGCTGTGTTCCGGCCGTGTCTGTGGTGTGTTGCTGCTGTGTGTGTGCTGTGTTCCTGCTGTGTGTGTGCTGTGTTCCTGCTGTGTGTGTGCTGTGTCCCTGCTGTGTGTGTGCTGTGTTCCTGCTGTGTCTGGGCTGTGTCCCTGCTGTGTCTGTGCTGTGTTCCTGCTGTGTGTGTGCTGTGTCCCTGCTGTGTCTGTGCTGTGTCCCTGCTGAGCCTGTGCTGTGTTCCTCCTGAGTCTGTGCTGTGTTCCTGCTGTGTCTGTGCTCTGTTCCTGCTGTGTCTGTGCTGTGTTCCTTCCGTGTCTGTGCTGTGTTCCTGCTGTGTGTGTGCTGTGTTCCTGCTGTGTGTGTGCTGTCTTCCTGCTGTGTCTGCGCTGTCTTCCTGCTGTGTCTGTGTTGTGTTCCTGCTGTGTGTTTACTGTGTTCCTGCTGTGTGTTTACTGTGTTCCTGCTGTGTGTGTGCTGTGTTCCTGCTGTGTGTTTACTGTGTTCCTGCTGTGTCTATGCTGTGTTCCTGCCGTGTGTGTTCTGTGTTCCTGCTGTGTGTGTGCTGTGTTCCTGTTTTGTGTGTGCTGTGTTCCTGCTGTGTCCCTGCTGTGTCTGTGCTGTGTTCCTGTCGTGTCTGTGCTGTGTTCCTGCCATGTCTGTGCAGTCTTCCTGCCGTGTCTGTGCTCTATTCCTGCTGTGTCTGTGCTGTGTTCCTGCTGTGTCTGTGCTGTGTTCCTGCTGTGTGTGTGCTGTGTTCCTGCTGTGTGTTTACTGTGTTCCTGCTGTGTGTTTACTGTGTTCCTGCTGTGTGTGTGCTGTGTTCCTGCTGTGTGTTTACTGTGTTCCTGCTGTGTCTATGCTGTGTTCCTGCCGTGTGTGTTCTGTGTTCCTGCTGTGTGTGTGCTCTGTTCCTGTTTTGTGTGTGCTGTGTTCCTGCTGTGTCCCTGCTGTGTCTGTGCTGTGTTCCTGTCGTGTCTGTGCTGTCTTCCTGCCGTGTCTCTGCTGTGTTCCAGCCGTGTCTGTGCTGTGTCCCTGCTGTGTCTGTGCTGTGTTCCTGCTGTGTCTGTGCTGTGTTCCTGCTGTGTGTGTGCTGTGTTCCTGCAGTGTGTGTGCTGTGTCCCTGCTGTGTCTGTGCTGTGTCCCTGCTGTGTCTGTGCTGTGTTCCTGTCGTGTCTGTGCTGTGTCTCTAATGTGTCTGTGCTGTGTTCCTGATGTGTCTGTGCTGTGTTCCTGCTGTGTCCCTCCCGTGTCTGTGCTGTGTTCCTGCAGTGTCTGTGCTGTGTCCCTCCCGTGCCTGTGCTGTGTTCCTGCTTTGTGTGTGCTGTGTGTCTGCTGTGTGTGTGCTGTATTCCTGCCGTGTCGGTGCTGTGTCAGTGCTGTGTCCCTGCTGTGTCTATGCTGTGTTCCTGCTGTATCTGTGCTGTGTTCCTGCCGTGTCTGGGCTGTGTTCCGGCCGTGTCTGTGGTGTGTTGCTGCTGTGTTCCTGCTGTGTCCCTCCCGTGTCTGTGCTGTGTTCCTGCTGTGTGTGTGCTGTGTTCCTGCTGTGTGTGTGCTGTGTTCCTGCTGTGTCTGTGCTGTGTTCCTGCCGTGTCTGTGCTGTGTTCCTGCTGTGTGTGTGCTGTGTCCCTGCAGTTTGTGTGCTGTGTCCCTGCTGTGTCTGTGCTGTGTTCCTGCCGTGTCTGTGCTGTGTTCCTGCTGTGTGTGTGCTGTGTCCCTGCAGTGTCTGTGCTGTGTTCCTGCCGTGTCTGTGCTGTGTTCCTGCTGTGTCTGTGCTGTGTTCCTGCTGTGTCTCTGCTGTGTTCCTGCTGTGTGTGTGCTGTGTTCCTGCTGTGTCTGTGCTGTGTTCCTGCTGTGTCTGTGCTGTGTCCCTGCTGTGTCTGTGCTGTGTTCCTGTCGTGTCTGTGCTGTGTTCCTGTCGTGTCTGTGCTGTGTTCCTGCCGTGTCTGTGCTGTGTTCCTGCCGTGTCTGTGCTGTCTTCCTGCCGTGTCTCTGCTGTGTTCCAACCGTGTCTGTGCTGTGTCCCTGCTGTGTCTGTGCTGTGTTCCTGCTGTGTCTGTGCTGTGTTCCTGCTGTGTGTGTGCTGTATTCCTGCTGTGTGTGTGCTGTGTCCCTGCTGTGTCTGTGCTGTGTCCCTGCTGTGCCTGTGCTGTGTTCCTGTCGTGTCTGTGCTGTGTCCCTAATGTGTCTGTGCTGTGTTCCTGATGTGTCTGTGCTGTGTTCCTGCTGTGTCCCTCCCGTGTCTGTGCTGTGTTCCTGCTTTGTGTGTGCTGTGTGTCTGCTGTGTGTGTGCTGTATTCCTGCCGTGTCGGTGCTGTGTCTGTGCTGTGTCCCTGCTGTGTCTATGCTGTGTTCCTGCCGTATCTGTGCTGTGTTCCTGCCGTGTCTGGGCTGTGTTCCGGCCGTGTCTGTGGTGTGTTGCTGCTGTGTGTGTGCTGTGTTCCTGCCATGTCTGTGCTGTGTTCCTGCTGTGTCTGGGCTGTGTCCCTGCTGTGTCTGTGCTGTGTTCCTGCTGTGTGTGTGCTGTGTCCCTGCTGTGTCTGTGCTGTGTCCCTGCTGAGCCTGTGCTGTGTTCTTCCTGAGTCTGTGCTGTGTTCCTGCTGTGTCTGTGCTCTGTTCCTGCTGTGTCTGTGCTGTGTTCCTGCCGTGTCTGTGCTGTGTTCCTGCTGTGTCTGTGCTGTGTTCCTGCCGTGTCTGTGGAGTGCTCCTGCTGTGTGTGTGCTGTGTTCCTGCTGTGTCTGCTGTGTTCCTGCCATGTCTGTGCTGTGTTTCTGCCGTGTCTGTGCTGTGTTCCTGCCGTGACTGTGCTGTGTCCCTGCTGTGTCTGTGCTGTTTTCCTGCTGTGTCTGTACTGTGTTCCTGCTGTGTGTGTGCTGTCTTCCTGCCGTGTCTGTGCTGTGTTCCTGCCGTGACTGTGCTGTGTCCCTGCTGTGTCTGCACTGTCTTCCTGCTGTGTCTGTGCTGTGTTCCTGCTGTGTGTTTACTGTGTTCCTGCTGTGTGTGTGCTGTGTTCCTGCTGTGTGTTTACTGTGTTCCTGCTGTGTCTATGCTGTGTTCCTGCCGTGTGTGTGCTGTGTTCCTGCTGTGTGTGTGCTGTGTTCCTGCTGTGTCTGTGCTGTGTCCCTGCTGTGTCTGTGCTGTGTTCCTGTCGTGTCTGTGCTGTGTTCCTGTCGTGTCTGTGCTGTGTTCCTGCCGTGTCTGTGCTGTGTTCCTGCCGTGTCTGTGCTGTCTTCCTGCCGTGTCTCTGCTGTGTTCCAGCCGTGTCTGTGCTGTGTCCCTGCTGTGTCTGTGCTGTGTTCCTGCTGTGTCTGTGCTGTGTTCCTGCTGTGTGTGTGCTGTATTCCTGCTGTGTGTGTGCTGTGTCCCTGCTGTGTCTGTGTTGTGTCCCTGCTGTGCCTGTGCTGTGTTCCTGTCGTGTCTGTGCTGTGTCCCTAATGTGTCTGTGCTGTGTTCCTGATGTGTCTGTGCTGTGTTCCTGCTGTGTCCCTCCCGTGTCTGTGCTGTGTTCCTGCTTTGTGTGTGCTGTGTGTCTGCCGTGTGTGTGCTGTATTCCTGCCGTGTCGGTGCTGTGTCTGTGCTGTGTCCCTGCTGTGTCTATGCTGTGTTCCTGCTGTATCTGTGCTGTGTTCCTGCCGTGTCTGGGCTGTGTTCCGGCCGTGTCTGTGGTGTGTTGCTGCTGTGTGTGTGCTGTGTTCCTGCTGTGTGTGTGCTGTGTTCCTGCTGTGTCTGTGCTGTGTTCCTGCTGTGTCTGTGCTATGTTCCTGATGTTTCTGTGCTGTGTTCCTGCTGTGTCTGTGCTGTGTTCCTGCTGTGTGTGTGCAGTGTTCCTGCTGTGTCTGTGCTGTGTTCCTGCCGTGTCTGTGCTGTGTTCCTGCTGTGTCTGTGCTGTGTTCCTGCCGTGTCTGTGGAGTGCTCCTGCTGTGTGTGTGCTGTGTTCCTGCTGTGTCTGCTGTGTTCCTGCCATGTCTGTGCTGTGTTTCTGCCGTGTCTGTGCTGTGTTCCTGCTGTGACTGTGCTGTGTCCCTGCTGTGTCTGTGCTGTTTTCCTGCTGTGTCTGTACTGTGTTCCTGCTGTGTGTGTGCTGTCTTCCTGCCGTGTCTGTGCTGTGTTCCTGCCGTGACTGTGCTGTGTCCCTGCTGTGTCTGCACTGTCTTCCTGCTGTGTCTGTGCTGTGTTCCTGCTGTGTGTTTTCTGTGTTCCTGCTGTGTGTTTACTGTGTTCCTGCTGTGTGTGTGCTGTGTTCCTGCTGTGTGTTTACTGTGTTCCTGCTGTGTCTATGCTGTGTTCCTGCCGTGTGTGTGCTGTGTTCCTGCTGTGTGTGTGCTGTGTTCCTGCTGTGTCTGTGCTGTGTCCCTGCTGTGTCTGTGCTGTGTTCCTGTCGTGTCTGTGCTGTGTTCCTGTCGTGTCTGTGCTGTGTTCCTGCCGTGTCTGTGCTGTGTTCCTGCCGTGTCTGTGCTGTCTTCCTGCCGTGTCTCTGCTGTGTTCCAGCCGTGTCTGTGCTGTGTCCCTGCTGTGTCTGTGCTGTGTTCCTGCTGTGTCTGTGCTGTGTTCCTGCTGTGTCTGTGCTGTGTTCCTGCTGTGTGTGTGCTGTATTCCTGCTGTGTGTGTGCTGTGTCCCTGCTGTGTCTGTGCTGTGTCCCTGCTGTGCCTGTGCTGTGTTCCTGTCGTGTCTGTGCTGTGTCCCTAATGTGTCTGTGCTGTGTTCCTGATGTGTCTGTGCTGTGTTCCTGCTGTGTCCCTCCCGTGTCTGTGCTGTGTTCCTGCTTTGTGTGTGCTGTGTGTCTGCCGTGTGTGTGCTGTATTCCTGCCGTGTCGGTGCTGTGTCTGTGCTGTGTCCCTGCTGTGTCTATGCTGTGTTCCTGCTGTATCTGTGCTGTGTTCCTGCCGTGTCTGGGCTGTGTTCCGGCCGTGTCTGTGGTGTGTTGCTGCTGTGTGTGTGCTGTGTTCCTGCCATGTCTGTGCTGTGTTCCTGCTGTGTGTGTGCTGTGTCCCTGCTGTGTGTGTGCTGTGTTCCTGCTGTGTCTGGGCTGTGTCCCTGCTGTGTCTGTGCTGTGTTCCTGCTGTGTGTGTGCTGTGTCCCTGCTGTGTCTGTGCTGTGTCCCTGCTGAGCCTGTGCTGTGTTCCTCCTGAGTCTGTGCTCTGTTCCTGCTGTGTCTGTGCTGTGTCCCTGCTGTGTCTGTGCTGTGTTCCTGCTGTGTCTGTGCTCTGTTCCTGCTGTGTCTGTGCTGTGTTCCTTCCGTGTCTGTGCTGTGTTCCTGCTGTGTGTGCTGTGTTCCTGCTGTGTCTGTGCTGTGTTTCTGCTGTGTCTGTGCTGTGTTCCAGCTGTGTCTGTGCTGTGTTCCTGATGTTTCTGTGCTGTGTTCCTGCTGTTTCTGTCCTGTGTTCCTGCTGGGTCTGTGCTGTGTTCCTGCTGGGTCTGTGCTGTGTTACTGCTGTGTCGGTGCTGTGATCCTGCTGTGTCTGTGCTGTGTTCCTTCCGTGTCTGTGCTGTGTTCCTGCTGTGTATGTGCTGTGTTCCTGCCGTGTCTGTGCTGTGTTCCTGCTGTGTGTGTGCTGTGTTCCTGCTGTGTGTGTGCTGTGTTCCTGCTGTGTCTGTGCTGTGTTCCTGCTGTGTGTGTGCTGTGTTCCTGCTGTGTCAGTGCTGTATTCTTGCTGTGTCCCTGCTGTGTGTCTGCTGTGTTCCTGCTGTGTCTGTGCTGTGTTCCTGATGTTTCTGTGCTGTGTTCCTGCTGTGTCTGTGCTGTGTTCCTGCTGTTTCTGTGCTGTATTCCTGCTGTGTTCCTGATGTTTCTGTGCTGTGTCCCTGCTGTGTCTGTGCTGTGTTCCTGCTGTGTCTATACTGTGTTCCTGCTGTGTCTGTGCTGTGTTCCTGCTGTGTCTGTGCTGTGTTCCTGCTGTGTCTCTGTTGTGTTCCTGCCGTGTCTGTGCTGTGTCCCTGCTGTGTCTCTGTTGTGTTCCTGCTGTGTCTGTGCTGTGTTCCTTCCGTGTCTGTGCTGTGTTCCTGCTTTGTGTGTGCTGTGTGTCTGCTGTGTGTGTGCTGTATTCCTGCCGTGTCGGTGCTGTGTCTGTGCTGTGTTCCTGCTGTGTCTGTGCTGTGTTCCTGCTGTGTCTGTGCTGTGTTCCTGCCGTGTCTGTGCTGTGTCCCTGCTGTGTCTGTGCTGTGTTCCTGCTGTGTCTGTGCTGTGTCCCTCCCGTGTCTGTGCTGTGTTCCTGCTTTGTGTGTGCTGTGTGTCTGCTGTGTGTGTGCTGTATTCCTGCCGTGTCGGTGCTGTGTCTGTGCTGTGTCCCTGCTGTGTCTATGCTGTGTTCCTGCTGTATCTGTGCTGTGTTCCTGCCGTGTCTGGGCTGTGTTCCGGCCGTGTCTGTGGTGTGTTGCTGCTGTGTGTGTGCTGTGTTCCTGCCATGTCTGTGCTGTGTTCCTGCTGTGTGTGTGCTGTGTCCCTGCTGTGTGTGTGCTGTGTTCCTGCTGTGTCTGGGCTGTGTCCCTGCTGTGTCTGTGCTGTGTTCCTGCTGTGTGTGTGCTGTGTCCCTGCTGTGTCTGTGCTGTGTCCCTGCTGAGCCTGTGCTGTGTTCCTGCTGTGTCTGTGCTGTGTTCCTGCTGTGTCTGTGCTCTGTTCCTGCTGTGTCTGTGCTGTGTTCCTTCCGTGTCTGTGCTGTGTTCCTGCTGTGTGTGTGCTGTGTTCCTGCTGTGTGTGTGCTGTCTTCCTGCTGTGTCTGCGCTGTCTTCCTGCTGTGTCTGTGTTGTGTTCCTGCTGTGTGTTTACTGTGTTCCTGCTGTGTGTTTACTGTGTTCCTGCTGTGTGTGTGCTGTGTTCCTGCTGTGTGTTTACTGTGTTCCTGCTGTGTCTATGCTGTGTTCCTGCCGTGTGTGTTCTGTGTTCCTGCTGTGTGTGTGCTGTGTTCCTGTTTTGTGTGTGCTGTGTTCCTGCTGTGTCCCTGCTGTGTCTGTGCTGTGTTCCTGTCGTGTCTGTGCTGTGTTCCTGCCATGTCTGTGCAGTCTTCCTGCCGTGTCTGTGCTCTATTCCTGCTGTGTCTGTGCTGTGTTCCTGCTGTGTCTGTGCTGTGTTCCTGCTGTGTGTGTGCTGTGTTCCTGCTGTGTGTTTACTGTGTTCCTGCTGTGTGTTTACTGTGTTCCTGCTGTGTGTGTGCTGTGTTCCTGCTGTGTGTTTACTGTGTTCCTGCTGTGTCTATGCTGTGTTCCTGCCGTGTGTGTTCTGTGTTCCTGCTGTGTGTGTGCTCTGTTCCTGTTTTGTGTGTGCTGTGTTCCTGCTGTGTCCCTGCTGTGTCTGTGCTGTGTTCCTGTCGTGTCTGTGCTGTCTTCCTGCTGTGTCTGTGCTGTGTTCCAGCCGTGTCTGTGCTGTGTCCCTGCTGTGTCTGTGCTGTGTTCCTGCTGTGTCTGTGCTGTGTTCCTGCTGTGTGTGTGCTGTGTTCCTGCAGTGTGTGTGCTGTGTTCCTGCTGTGTCTGTGCTGTGTCCCTGCTGTGTCTGTGCTGTGTTCCTGTCGTGTCTGTGCTGTGTCTCTAATGTGTCTGTGCTGTGTTCCTGATGTGTCTGTGCTGTGTTCCTGCTGTGTCCCTCCCGTGTCTGTGCTGTGTTCCTGCAGTGTCTGTGCTGTGTCCCTCCCGTGTCTGTGCTGTGTTCCTGCTTTGTGTGTGCTGTGTGTCTGCTGTGTGTGTGCTGTATTCCTGCCGTGTCGGTGCTGTGTCAGTGCTGTGTCCCTGCTGTGTCTATGCTGTGTTCCTGCTGTATCTGTGCTGTGTTCCTGCCGTGTCTGGGCTGTGTTCCGGCCGTGTCTGTGGTGTGTTGCTGCTGTGTTCCTGCTGTGTCCCTCCCGTGTCTGTGCTGTGTTCCTGCTGTGTGTGTTCTGTGTTCCTGCTGTGTGTGTGCTGTGTTCCTGCTGTGTCTGTGCTGTGTTCCTGCCGTGTCTGGGCTGTGTTCCTGCTGTGTGTGTGCTGTGTCCCTGCAGTTTGTGTGCTGTGTCCCTGCTGTGTCTGTGCTGTGTTCCTGCCGTGTCTGTGCTGTGTTCCTGCTGTGTGTGTGCTGTGTTCCTGCCGTGTCTGTGCTGTGTTCC
This sequence comes from Hemiscyllium ocellatum, assembly GCF_020745735.1. Classification (NCBI taxonomy): domain Eukaryota; kingdom Metazoa; phylum Chordata; class Chondrichthyes; order Orectolobiformes; family Hemiscylliidae; genus Hemiscyllium; species Hemiscyllium ocellatum. The sequence continues at coordinate 115,216,366 of NC_083409.1, read as the reverse complement.
TGCTGTGTGTGTGCTGTGTTCCTGCCGTGTCTGTGCTGTGTTCCTGCTGTGTGTGTGCTGTGTCCCTGAAGTTTGTGTGCTGTGTCCCTGCAGTGTCTGTGCTGTGTTCCTGCCGTGTCTGTGCTGTGTTCCTGCTGTGTCTGTGCTGTGTTCCTGCTGTGTCTCTGCTGTGTTCCTGCTGTGTGTGTGCTGTGTTCCTGCTGTGTCTGTGCTGTGTCCCTGCTGTGTCTGTGCTGTGTCCCTGCTGTGTCTGTGCTGTGTTCCTGTCGTGTCTGTGCTGTGTTCCTGTCGTGTCTGTGCTGTGTTCCTGCCGTGTCTGTGCTGTGTTCCTGCCGTGTCTCTGCTGTGTTCCAACCGTGTCTGTGCTGTGTCCCTGCTGTGTCTGTGCTGTGTTCCTGCTGTGTCTGTGCTGTGTTCCTGCTGTGTGTGTGCTGTATTCCTGCTGTGTGTGTGCTGTGTCCCTGCTGTGTCTGTGCTGTGTCCCTGCTGTGCCTGTGCTGTGTTCCTGTCGTGTCTGTGCTGTGTCCCTAATGTGTCTGTGCTGTGTTCCTGATGTGTCTGTGCTGTGTTCCTGCTGTGTCCCTCCCGTGTCTGTGCTGTGTTCCTGCTTTGTGTGTGCTGTGTGTCTGCTGTGTGTGTGCTGTATTCCTGCCGTGTCGGTGCTGTGTCTGTGCTGTGTCCCTGCTGTGTCTATGCTGTGTTCCTGCCGTATCTGTGCTGTGTTCCTGCCGTGTCTGGGCTGTGTTCCGGCCGTGTCTGTGGTGTGTTGCTGCTGTGTGTGTGCTGTGTTCCTGCCATGTCTGTGCTGTGTTCCTGCTGTGTGTGTGCTGTGTCCCTGCTGTGTGTGTGCTGTGTTCCTGCTGTGTCTGGGCTGTGTCCCTGCTGTGTCTGTGCTGTGTTCCTGCTGTGTGTGTGCTGTGTCCCTGCTGTGTCTGTGCTGTGTCCCTGCTGAGCCTGTGCTGTGTTCCTGCTGAGTCTGTGCTGTGTTCCTGCTGTGTCTGTGCTCTGTTCCTGCTGTGTCTGTGCTGTGTTCCTTCCGTGTCTGTGCTGTGTTCCTGCTGTGTGTGCTGTGTTCCTGCTGTGTCTGTGCTGTGTTTCTGCTGTGTCTGTGCTGTGTTCCAGCTGTGTCTGTGCTGTGTTCCTGATGTTTCTGTGCTGTGTTCCTGCTGTTTCTGTCCTGTGTTCCTGCTGGGTCTGTGCTGTGTTCCTGCTGGGTCTGTGCTGTGTTACTGCTGTGTCGGTGCTGTGATCCTGCTGTGTCTGTGCTGTGTTCCTTCCGTGTCTGTGCTGTGTTGCTGCTGTGTATGTGCTGTGTTCCTGCCGTGTCTGTGCTGTGTTCCTGCTGTGTGTGTGCTGTGTTCCTGCTGTGTGTGTGCTGTGTTCCTGCTGTGTCTGTGCTGTGTTCCTGCTGTGTGTGTGCTGTGTTCCTGCTGTGTCAGTGCTGTATTCTTGCTGTGTCCCTGCTGTGTGTCTGCTGTGTTCCTGCTGTGTCTGTGCTGTGTTCCTGATGTTTCTGTGCTGTGTCCCTGCTGTGTCTGTGCTGTGTTCCTGCTGTGTCTATACTGTGTTCCTGCTGTGTCTGTGCTGTGTACCTGCTGTGTCGGTGCTGTGTTCCTGCTGTGTCTCTGTTGTGTCCCTGCCGTGTCTGTGCTGTGTCCCTGCTGTGTCTCTGTTGTGTTCCTGCCGTGTCTGTGCTGTGTTCCTGCTGTGTGTGTGCTGTGTTTCTGCTGTGTGTGTGCTGTGTTCCTGCTGTGTGTGTGCTGTCTTCCTGCTGTGTCTGCGCTGTCTTCCTGCTGTGTCTGTGTTGTGTTCCTGCTGTGTGTTTACTGTGTTCCTGCCGTGTGTGTTCTGTGTTCCTGCTGTGTGTGTGATGTGTTCCTGTTTTGTGTGTGCTGTGTTCCTGCTGTGTCCCTGCTGTGTCTGTGCTGTGTTCCTGTCGTGTCTGTGCTGTCTTCCTGCCGTGTCTCTGCTGTGTTCCAGCCGTGTCTGTGCTGTGTCCCTGCTGTGTCTGTGCTGTGTTCCTGCTGTGTCTGTGCTGTGTTCCTGCTGTGTGTGTGCTGTATTCCTGCTGTGTGTGTGCTGTCTTCCTGCTGTGTCTGCGCTGTCTTCCTGCTGTGTCTGTGTTGTGTTCCTGCTGTGTGTTTACTGTGTTCCTGCTGTGTGTTTACTGTGTTCCTGCTGTGTGTGTGCTGTGTTCCTGCTGTGTGTTTACTGTGTTCCTGCTGTGTCTATGCTGTGTTCCTGCTGTGTGTGTTCTGTGTTCCTGCTGTGTGTGTGCTGTGTTCCTGTTTTGTGTGTGCTGTGTTCCTGCTGTGTCCCTGCTGTGTCTGTGCTGTGTTCCTGTCGTGTCTGTGCTGTGTTCCTGCCATGTCTGTGCAGTCTTCCTGCCGTGTCTGTGCTCTATTCCTGCTGTGTCTGTGCTGTGTTCCTGCTGTGTCTGTGCTGTGTTCCTGCTGTGTGTGTGCTGTGTTCCTGCTGTGTGTTTACTGTGTTCCTGCTGTGTGTTTACTGTGTTCCTGCTGTGTGTGTGCTGTGTTCCTGCTGTGTGTTTACTGTGTTCCTGCTGTGTCTATGCTGTGTTCCTGCCGTGTGTGTTCTGTGTTCCTGCTGTGTGTGTGCTCTGTTCCTGTTTTGTGTGTGCTGTGTTCCTGCTGTGTCCCTGCTGTGTCTGTGCTGTGTTCCTGTCGTGTCTGTGCTGTCTTCCTGCCGTGTCTCTGCTGTGTTCCAGCCGTGTCTGTGCTGTGTCCCTGCTGTGTCTGTGCTGTGTTCCTGCTGTGTCTGTGCTGTGTTCCTGCTGTGTGTGTGCTGTATTCCTGCAGTGTGTGTGCTGTGTCCCTGCTGTGTCTGTGCTGTGTCCCTGCTGTGTCTGTGCTGTGTTCCTGTCGTGTCTGTGCTGTGTCTCTAATGTGTCTGTGCTGTGTTCCTGATGTGTCTGTGCTGTGTTCCTGCTGTGTCCCTCCCGTGTCTGTGCTGTGTTCCTGCAGTGTCTGTGCTGTGTCCCTCCCGTGTCTGTGCTGTGTTCCTGCTTTGTGTGTGCTGTGTGTCTGCTGTGTGTGTGCTGTATTCCTGCCGTGTCGGTGCTGTGTCAGTGCTGTGTCCCTGCTGTGTCTATGCTGTGTTCCTGCTGTATCTGTGCTGTGTTCCTGCCGTGTCTGGGCTGTGTTCCGGCCGTGTCTGTGGTGTGTTGCTGCTGTGTTCCTGCTGTGTCCCTCCCGTGTCTGTGCTGTGTTCCTGCTGTGTGTGTGCTGTGTTCCTGCTGTGTGTGTGCTGTGTTCCTGCTGTGTCTGTGCTGTGTTCCTGCCGTGTCTGGGCTGTGTTCCTGCTGTGTGTGTGCTGTGTCCCTGCAGTTTGTGTGCTGTGTCCCTGCTGTGTCTGTGCTGTGTTCCTGCCGTGTCTGTGCTGTGTTCCTGCTGTGTGTGTGCTGTGTTCCTGCCGTGTCTGTGCTGTGTTCCGGCTGTGTGTGTGCTGTGTTCCTGCCGTGTCTGTGCTGTGTTCCTGCTGTGTGTGTGCTGTGTCCCTGAAGTTTGTGTGCTGTGTCCCTGCAGTGTCTGTGCTGTGTTCCTGCCGTGTCTGTGCTGTGTTCCTGCTGTGTCTGTGCTGTGTTCCTGCTGTGTCTCTGCTGTGTTCCTGCTGTGTGTGTGCTGTGTTCCTGCTGTGTCTGTGCTGTGTCCCTGCTGTGTCTGTGCTGTGTCCCTGCTGTGTCTGTGCTGTGTTCCTGTCGTGTCTGTGCTGTGTTCCTGTCGTGTCTGTGCTGTGTTCCTGCCGTGTCTGTGCTGTGTTCCTGCCGTGTCTGTGCTGTCTTCCTGCCGTGTCTCTGCTGTGTTCCAACCGTGTCTGTGCTGTGTCCCTGCTGTGTCTGTGCTGTGTTCCTGCTGTGTCTGTGCTGTGTTCCTGCTGTGTGTGTGCTGTATTCCTGCTGTGTGTGTGCTGTGTCCCTGCTGTGTCTGTGCTGTGTCCCTGCTGTGCCTGTGCTGTGTTCCTGTCGTGTCTGTGCTGTGTCCCTAATGTGTCTGTGCTGTGTTCCTGATGTGTCTGTGCTGTGTTCCTGCTGTGTCCCTCCCGTGTCTGTGCTGTGTTCCTGCTTTGTGTGTGCTGTGTGTCTGCTGTGTGTGTGCTGTATTCCTGCCGTGTCGGTGCTGTGTCTGTGCTGTGTCCCTGCTGTGTCTATGCTGTGTTCCTGCTGTGTCTGTGCTGTGTTCCTGCCGTGTCTGGGCTGTGTTCCTGCCGTGTCTGTGGTGTGTTGCTGCTGTGTGTGTGCTGTGTTCCTGCCATGTCTGTGCTGTGTTCCTGCTGTGTGTGTGCTGTGTCCCTGCTGTGTGTGTGCTGTGTTCCTGCTGTGTCTGGGCTGTGTCCCTGCTGTGTCTGTGCTGTGTTCCTGCTGTGTGTGTGCTGTGTCCCTGCTGTGTCTGTGCTGTGTCCCTGCTGAGCCTGTGCTGTGTTCCTGCTGTGTCTGTGCTGTGTTCCTGCTGTGTCTGTGCTCTGTTCCTGCTGTGTCTGTGCTGTGTTCCTTCCGTGTCTGTGCTGTGTTCCTGCTGTGTGTGCTGTGTTCCTGCTGTGTCTGTGCTGTGTTTCTGCTGTGTCTGTGCTGTGTTCCAGCTGTGTCTGTGCTGTGTTCCTGATGTTTCTGTGCTGTGTTCCTGCTGTTTCTGTCCTGTGTTCCTGCTGGGTCTGTGCTGTGTTCCTGCTGGGTCTGTGCTGTGTTACTGCTGTGTCGGTGCTGTGATCCTGCTGTGTCTGTGCTGTGTTCCTTCCGTGTCTGTGCTGTGTTCCTGCTGTGTATGTGCTGTGTTCCTGCCGTGTCTGTGCTGTGTTCCTGCTGTGTGTGTGCTGTGTTCCTGCTGTGTGTGTGCTGTGTTCCTGCTGTGTCTGTGCTGTGTTCCTGCTGTGTGTGTGCTGTGTTCCTGCTGTGTCAGTGCTGTATTCTTGCTGTGTCCCTGCTGTGTGTCTGCTGTGTTCCTGCTGTGTCTGTGCTGTGTTCCTGATGTTTCTGTGCTGTGTCCCTGCTGTGTCTGTGCTGTGTTCCTGCTGTGTCTATACTGTGTTCCTGCTGTGTCTGTGCTGTGTACCTGCTGTGTCGGTGCTGTGTTCCTGCTGTGTCTCTGTTGTGTTCCTGCCGTGTCTGTGCTGTGTCCCTGCTGTGTCTCTGTTGTGTTCCTGCCGTGTCTGTGCTGTGTTCCTGCTGTGTGTGTGCTGTGTTTCTGCTGTGTGTGTGCTGTGTTCCTGCTGTGTGTGTGCTGTCTTCCTGCTGTGTCTGCGCTGTCTTCCTGCTGTGTCTGTGTTGTGTTCCTGCTGTGTGTTTACTGTGTTCCTGCCGTGTGTGTTCTGTGTTCCTGCTGTGTGTGTGCTGTGTTCCTGTTTTGTGTGTGCTGTGTTCCTGCTGTGTCCCTGCTGTGTCTGTGCTGTGTTCCTGTCGTGTCTGTGCTGTCTTCCTGCCGTGTCTCTGCTGTGTTCCAGCCGTGTCTGTGCTGTGTCCCTGCTGTGTCTGTGCTGTGTTTTCTGCTGTGTCTGTGCTGTGTTCCTGCTGTGTGTGTGCTGTATTCCTGCAGTGTGTGTGCTGTGTCCCTGCTGTGTCTGTGCTGTGTCCCTGCTGTGTCTGTGCTGTGTTCCTGTCGTGTCTGTGCTGTGTCTCTAATGTGTCTGTGCTGTGTTCCTGATGTGTCTGTGCTGTGTTCCTGCTGTGTCCCTCCCGTGTCTGTGCTGTGTTCCTGCAGTGTCTGTGCTGTGTCCCTCCCGTGTCTGTGCTGTGTTCCTGCTTTGTGTGTGCTGTGTGTCTGCTGTGTGTGTGCTGTATTCTTGCCGTGTCGGTGCTGTGTCAGTGCTGTGTCCCTGCTGTGTCTATGCTGTGTTCCTGCTGTATCTGTGCTGTGTTCCTGCCGTGTCTGGGCTGTGTTCCGGCCGTGTCTGTGGTGTGTTGCTGCTGTGTGTGTGCTGTGTTCCTGCCGTGTCTGTGCTGTGTTCCTGCTGTGTGTGTGCTGTGTTCCTGCTGTGTCTGTGCTGTGTTCCTGCCGTGTCTGGGCTGTGTTCCTGCTGTGTGTGTGCTGTGTCCCTGCAGTTTGTGTGCTGTGACCCTGCTGTGTCTGTGCTGTGTTCCTGCCGTGTCTGTGCTGTGTTCCTGCTGTGTGTGTGCTGTGTTCCTGCCGTGTCTGTGCTCTGTTCCGGCTGTGTGTGTGCTGTGTTCCTGCCGTGTCTGTGCTGTGTTCCTGCTGTGTGTGTGCTGTGTCCCTGCAGTTTGTGTGCTGTGTCCCTGCAGTGTCTGTGCTGTGTTCCTGCCGTGTCTGTGCTGTGTTCCTGCTGTGTCTGTGCTGTGTTCCTGCTGTGTGTGTGTTGTGTTCCTGCTGTGTGTGTGCTGTGTTCCTGCTGTGTGTGTGCTGTGTTCCTGCTGTGCTTGTGCTGTGCTCCTGCCGTGTCTGCTGTGGTCCTGCTGTGTGTGTGCTGTGTTCCTGCTGTGTCTGTGCTGTATTCCTGCTGTGTCGGTGCTGTGTTTCTGCCGTGTCTCTGCTGTGTTCCTGCTGTGTCTGTGCTGTGTTCCTGCTGTGTCTGTGCTGTATTCCTGCTGTGTCGGTGCTGTGTTTCTGCCGTGTCTGTGCTGTGTTCCTGCTGCGTGTTTTCTGTGTTCCTGATGTGTGTGTGCTGTGTTCCTGCTGTGTGTGTGCTCTGTGTCTGTGCTGTGTTCCTGCTATGTGTGTGCTTAGTTCCTGCTGTGTCTGAGCTGTGTTCCTGCTGTGTGTGTTCGGTGTTCCTGTTGTGTCTGTGCTGTGTTCCTGCTGTATTTGTGCTGTGTTCCTGCTGTGTGTGTGCTGTGTTCCTGTTGTGTGTGTGCTGTGTTCCTGCTGTGTCTGTGCTGTGTTCCTGCTTTGTCTGTGCTGTATTCCTGCTGTGTCTGTGCTGTATTCCTGCTGTGTCTGTGCTGTATTCCTGCCGTGTCTGTGCTGTGTTCCTGCTGTGCGTGTGCTGTGTTCCTGCTGTGTCTGTGCTTTTTTCCTGCCTTGTCTGTGCTGTGTTCCTGCCGTTTCTGTGCTGTGTTCCTGCCGTGTCTGTGCTGTGTTCCTGCTGTGTCTGTGCTGTGTTCCAGCTGTGTCTGTGCTGTGTTCCTGCCGTGTCGGCGCTGTGTTTCTGCCGTGTCTGTGCTGTGTTCCAGCTGTGTCTGTGCTGTGTTGCTGCTGTGTCTGTGCTTTATTCCTGCTGTGTCTGTGCTGTGTTCCTGCTGTGTGTGTGTTGTGTTCCTGCTGTGTGTGTGCTGTGTTCCTGCTGTGTGTGTGCTGTATTCCTGCCGTGTCTGTGCTGTGTTCCTGCTGTGTGTGTGCTGTGTTCCTGCCGTGTCTGTGCTGTGTCCCTGCAGTTTGTGTGCTGTGTCCCTGCAGTGTCTGTGCTGTGTTCCTGCTGTGTGTTCTGTGTTCCTGCTGTGTCTGTGCTGTGTTCCTGCCGTGTCTGTGCTGTGTTCCTGCCGTGTCTGTGCTGTGTAATTGCTGTGTCTGTGGTGTGTTCCTGCTGTGTCTGTGCTGTGTTCCTGCTGTGTCTCTGCTGTCTTCCTGCTGTGTGTGTGCTGTGTTCCTGCCATGTGTGTGCTGTGTACCTGCTATGTCTGTGCTGTGTTCCTCCTGTGTGTGTTCTGTGTTCCTGCTGTGACTCTGCTGTGTTCCTGCCGTGTCTGTGTTGTGTTCCTGCTGTGTCTGTGCTGTGTTCCTGCCGTGTCTGTGCTGTGTTCCAGCTGTATCTGTGCTGTGTTCCTGCCGTGTCTGTGCTGTGTTCCTGCTGTGTCTGTGCTGTGTTCCAGCTGTGTCTGTGCTGTGTTCCAGCTGTGTGTGTGCTGTGTTCCTGCTGTGTCTCTGCTGTGTTCCTGCTGTGTCTGTGCTGTGTTCCCGCTGTGTCTGTGCTGTGTTCCTGCTGTTTGTGTGCTATATTCCTGCCGTGTCTGTGCTGTGTTCCTGATGTGTCTGTGCTGTGTTCCCACTTTGTCTGTGCTGTGTTCCTGCTGTGTGTGTGCTGTGTTCCTGCCGTGTCTGTGCTGTGTCCCTGCAGTTTGTGTCCTGTGTCCCTGCAGTGTCTGTGCTGTGTTCCTGCTGTGTCTGTGCTGTGTTCCAGCTGTGTCTGTGCTGTGTTGCTGCTGTGTCTGTGCTTTATTCCTGCTGTGTCTGCGCTGTGTTCCTGATGTGTGTGTGCTGTGTTCCTGCTGTGTGTGTGCTGTGTTCCTGCTGTGTGTGTGCTGTGTTCCTGCCGTGTCTGTGCTGTGTTCCTGCTGTGTGTGTGCTGTGTTCCTGCCGTGTCTGTGCTGTGTCCCTGCAGTTTGTGTGCTGTGTCCCTGCAGTGTCTGTGCTGTGTTCCTGCTGTGTGTGTGCTGTCTTCCTGCTGTGTCTGTGCTGTGTTCCTGCCGTGTCTGTGCTGTGTCCTTGCTGTGTCTGTGCTGTATTCCTGCCGAGTCTGTGCTGTGTTCCTGCTGTGTGTGTGCTGTCTTCCTGCTGTGTCTGTGCTGTGTTCCTGCCGTGTCTGTGCTGTGTCCATGCTGTGTCTGTGGTGTGTTCCTGCCGTGTCTGTGCTGTGTTCCTGGTGTGTCTGTGCTGTGTTCCTGCCGTGTCTGTGCTGTGTTCCTGCCATGTGTGTGCTGTGTTCCTGCTGTGTGTGTGCTGTGTTCCTCCTCTGTGTGTGCTGTGTTCCTGCTGTGACTCTGCTGTGTTCCTGCCGTGTCTGTGTTGTGTTCCTGCTGTGTCTGTGCTGTGTTCCTGCCGTGTCTGTGCTGTGTTCCTGCTGTGTCTGTGCTGTTTTCCTGCCGTGTCTGTGCTGTGTTCCAGCTGTGTCTGTGCTCTGTTCCTGCTGTGTCTGTGCTGTGTTCCAGCTGTGTTTGTGCTGTGTTCCAGCTGTGTGTGTGCTGTGTTCCTGCTGTGTCTGTGCTGTGTTCCTGCTGTGTCTGTGCTGTGTTCCCGCTGTGTCTGTGCTGTGTTCCTGCTGTTTGTGTGCTGTATTCCTGCCGTGTCTGTGCTGTGTTCCTGATGTGTCTGTGCTGTGTTCCCGCTGTGTCTGTGCTGTGTTCCTGCTGTGTCTGTGCTGTATTCCTGCTGTGTCGGTGCTGTGTTTCTGCCGTGTTTGTGCTGTGTTCCTGCTGCGTGTTTTCTGTGTTCCTGATGTGTGTGTGCTGTGTTCCTGCTGTGTGTGTGCTCTGTGTCTGTGCTGTGTTCCTGCTATGTGTGTGCTTAGTTCCTGCTGTGTCTGAGCTGTGTTCCTGCTGTGTGTGTTCGGTGTTCCTGTTGTGTCTGTGCTGTGTTCCTGCTGTATGTGTGCTGTGTTCCTGCTGTGTGTGTGCTGTGTTCCTGTTGTGTGTGTGCTGTGTTCCTGCTGTGTCTGTGCTGTGTTCCTGCTTTGTCTGTGCTGTATTCCTGCTGTGTCTGTGCTGTATTCCTGCTGTGTCTGTGCTGTATTCCTGCCGTGTCTGTGCTGTGTTCCTGCTGTGTGTGTGCTGTGTTCCTGCTGTGTCTGTGCTTTTTTCCTGCCGTGTCTGTTCTGTGTTCCTGCTGTGTCTGTGCTGTGTTCCTGCCGTGTCTGTGCTGTGTTCCTGCTGTGTCTGTGCTGTGTTCCAGCTGTGTCTGTGCTGTGTTCCTGCCGTGTCGGCGCTGTGTTTCTGCCATGTCTGTGCTGTGTTCCAGCTGTGTCTGTGCTGTGTTGCTGCTGTGTCTGTGCTTTATTCCTGCTGTGTCTGTGCTGTGTTCCTGCTGTGTGTGTGTTGTGTTCCTGCTGTGTGTGTGCTGTGTTCCTGCTGTGTGTGTGCTGTGTTCCTGCCGTGTCTGTGCTGTGTTCCTGCTATGTGTGTGCTGTGTTCCTGCCGTGTCTGTGCTGTGTCCCTGCAGTTTGTGTGCTGTGTCCCTGCAGTGTCTGTGCTGTGTCCCTGCTGTGTGTTCAGTGTTCCTGCTGTGTCTGTGCTGTGTTCCTGCGTTGTCTGTGCTGTGTTCCTGCCGTGTCTGTGCTGTGTCCTTGCTGTGTCTGTGGTGTGTTCCTGCTGTGTCTGTGCTGTGTTCCTGCTGTGTCCCTCCCGTGTCTGTGCTGTGTTCCTGCAGTGTCTGTGCTGTGTCCCTCCCGTGTCTGTGCTGTGTTCCTGCTTTGTGTGTGCTGTGTGTCTGCTGTGTGTGTGCTGTATTCCTGCCGTGTCGGTGCTGTGTCAGTGCTGTGTCCCTGCTGTGTCTATGCTGTGTTCCTGCTGTATCTGTGCTGTGTTCCTGCCGTGTCTGGGCTGTGTTCCGGCCGTGTCTGTGGTGTGTTGCTGCTGTGTGTGTGCTGTGTTCCTGCCGTGTCTGTGCTGTGTTCCTGCTGTGTGTGTGCTGTGTTCCTGCTGTGTCTGTGCTGTGTTCCTGCCGTGTCTGGGCTGTGTTCCTGCTGTGTGTGTGCTGTGTCCCTGCAGTTTGTGTGCTGTGACCCTGCTGTGTCTGTGCTGTGTTCCTGCTGTGTGTGTGCTGTGTTCCTGCCGTGTCTGTGCTGTGTTCCGGCTGTGTGTGTGCTGTGTTCCTGCCGTGTCTGTGCTGTGTTCCTGCTGTGTGTGTGCTGTGTCCCTGCAGTTTGTGTGCTGTGTCCCTGCAGTGTCTGTGCTGTGTCCCTGCAGTGTCTGTGCTGTGTTCCTGCCGTGTCTGTGCTGTGTTCCTGCTGTGTCTGTGCTGTGTTCCTGCTGTGTCTCTGCTGTGTTCCTGCTGTGTGTGTGCTGTGTTCCTGCTGTGTGTGTGCTGTGTTCCTGCTGTGCTTGTGCTGTGCTCCTGCCGTGTCTGCTGTGGTCCTGCTGTGTGTGTGCTGTGTTCCTGCTGTGTCTGTGCTGTATTCCTGCTGTGTCGGTGCTGTGTTTCTGCCGTGTCTCTGCTGTGTTCCTGCTGTGTCTGTGCTGTGTTCCTGCTGTGTCTGTGCTGTATTCCTGCTGTGTCGGTGCTGTGTTTCTGCCGTGTCTGTGCTGTGTTCCTGCTGCGTGTTTTCTGTGTTCCTGATGTGTGTGTGCTGTGTTCCTGCTGTGTGTGTGCTCTGTGTCTGTGCTGTGTTCCTGCTATGTGTGTGCTTAGTTCCTGCTGTGTCTGAGCTGTGTTCCTGCTGTGTGTGTTCGGTGTTCCTGTTGTGTCTGTGCTGTGTTCCTGCTGTATTTGTGCTGTGTTCCTGCTGTGTGTGTGCTGTGTTCCTGTTGTGTGTGTGCTGTGTTCCTGCTGTGTCTGTGCTGTGTTCCTGCTTTGTCTGTGCTGTATTCCTGCTGTGTCTGTGCTGTATTCCTGCTGTGTCTGTGCTGTATTCCTGCCGTGTCTGTGCTGTGTTCCTGCTGTGTGTGTGCTGTGTTCCTGCTGTGTCTGTGCTTTTTTCCTGCCGTGTCTGTTCTGTGTTCCTGCCGTGTCTGTGCTGTGTTCCTGCCGTGTCTGTGCTGTGTTCCTGCTGTGTCTGTGCTGTGTTCCAGCTGTGTCTGTGCTGTGTTCCTGCCGTGTCGGCGCTGTGTTTCTGCCATGTCTGTGCTGTGTTCCAGCTGTGTCTGTGCTGTGTTGCTGCTGTGTCTGTGCTTTATTCCTGCTGTGTCTGTGCTGTGTTCCTGCTGTGTGTGTGTTGTGTTCCTGCTGTGTGTGTGCTGTGTTCCTGCTGTGTGTGTGCTGTGTTCCTGCCGTGTCTGTGCTGTGTTCCTGCTATGTGTGTGCTGTGTTCCTGCCGTGTCTGTGCTGTGTCCCTGCAGTTTGTGTGCTGTGTCCCTGCAGTGTCTGTGCTGTGTCCCTGCTGTGTGTTCAGTGTTCCTGCTGTGTCTGTGCTGTGTTCCTGCCTTGTCTGTGCTGTGTTCCTGCCGTGTCTGTGCTGTGTCCTTGCTGTGTCTGTGGTGTGTTCCTGCTGTGTCTGTGCTGTGTTCCTGCTGTGTCTCTGCTGTCTTCCTGCTGTGTGTGTGCTGTGTTCCTGCCATGTGTGTGCTGTGTTCCTGCTATGTCTGTGCTGTGTTCCTCCTGTGTGTGTTCTGTGTTCCTGCTGTGACTCTGCTGTGTTCCTGCCGTGTCTGTGTTGTGTTCCTGCTGTGTCTGTGCTGTGTTCCTGCCGTGTCTGTGCTGTGTTCCAGCTGTGTCTGTGCTGTGTTCCTGCCGTGTCTGTGCTGTGCTCCTGCTGTTTCTGTGCTGTGTTCCAGCTGTGTCTGTGCTGTGTTCCAGCTGTGTGTGTGCTGTGTTCCTGCTGTGTCTCTGCTGTGTTCCTGCTGTGTCTGTGCTGTGTTCCCGCTGTGTCTGTGCTGTGTCCCTGCTGTTTGTGAGCTATATTCCTGCCGTGTCTGTGCTGTGTTCCTGATGTGTCTGTGCTGTGTTCCCGCTGTGTCTGTGCTGTGTTCCTGCTGTGTGTGTGCTGTGTTCCTGCCGTGTCTGTGCTGTGTCCCTGCAGTTTGTGTCCTGTGTCCCTGCAGTGTCTGTGCTGTGTTCCTGCTGTGTCTGTGCTGTGTTCCAGCTGTGTCTGTGCTGTGTTGCTGCAGTGTCTGTGCTGTGTTCCTGCTGTGTCTGTGCTGTGTTCCTGCTGTGTGTGTGCTGTGTTCCTGCTGTGTGTGTGCTGTGTTCCTGCTGTGTGTGTGCTGTGTTCCTGCCGTGTCTGTGCTGTGTTCCTGCCGTGTGTGTGCTGTGTTCCTGCCGTGTCTGTGCTGTGTCCCTGCAGTTTGTGTGCTGTGTCCCTGCAGTGTCTGTGCTGTGTTCCTGCTGTGTGTGTGCTGTCTTCCTGCTGTGTCTGTGCTGTGTTCCTGCCGTGTCTGTGCTGTGTTCCTGCTGTGTCTGTGCTGTTTTCCTGCCGTGTCTGTGCTGTGTTCCAGCTGGGTCTGTGCTGTGTTCCAGCTGTGTGTGTGCTGTGTTCCTGCTGTGTCTCTGCTGTGTTCCTGCTGTGTCTGTGCTGTGTTCCCGCTGTGTCTGTGCTATGTTCCTGCTGTTTGTGTGCTGTATTCCTGCCGTGTCTGTGCTGTGTTCCCGATGTGTCTGTGCTGTGTTCCCGCTGTGTCTGTGCTGTGTTCCTGCTGTTTGTGTGCTGTATTCCTGCTGTGTCGGTGCTGTGTTTCTGCCGTGTCTGTTCTGTGTTCCTGCTGCGTGTTTTCTGTGTTCCTGATGGGTGTGTGCTGTGTTACTGCTGTGTCTGTGCTGTGTTCCTGCTGTGTGTTTGCTCTGTGTCTGTGCTGTGATCCTGCTATGTGTGTGCTTAGTTCCTGCTGTGTCTGTGCTGTGTTCCTGCTGTGTGTGTGCTGTGTTCCTGTTGTGTCTGTGCTGTGTTTCTGCTGTATGTGTGCTGTGTTCCTGCTGTGTGTGTGCTGTGTTCCTGCTGTGTGTGTGCTGTGTTCCTGCTGTGTCTGTGCTGTGTTCCTGCTTTGTCTGTGCTGTATTCCTGCTGTGTCTGTGCTGTGTTCCTGCTGTGTCTGTGCTGTGTCCCTGCTGTTTCTCTGTTGCGTTCCTGCTGTGTCCCTGCTGTGTCTCTGCTGTGTTCCGGCTGTGTGTGTGCAGTGTTCCTGCTGTGTCTGTGCTGCGTTCCTGTTGTGTCTGTGCTGCGTTCCTGCTGTGTGTGTGCTGTGTTCCTGCTGTGTGTGTGCTGTATTATTGCTGTGTGTGCTGTGTTCCTGCTGTGTCTGTGCTCTGTCCCTGCTGTGTTTGTGCTGTGTTCCTGCTGTGTCTGTGCTGTGTCCCTGCTGTTTCTCTGTTGCGTTCCTGCTGTGTCCCTGCTGTGTCTCTGCTGTGTCCCAGCTGTGTGTGTGCTGTGTTCCTGTTGTGTCTGTGCTGTGTTCCTGCTGAGTGTGTGCTGTGTTCCTGTTGTGTGTGTGCTGTGTTCCTGCTGCATGTGTGCTGTGTTCCTGCCGTGTCTGTGCTCTGTTCCTGCTGTGTCTGTGCTGTGTTCCTGCCGTGTGTGTGCTGTATTCCTGCTGTGTCTGTGCTGTGTTCCTGCTGTGTCTGTGCTGTGTTCCTGCTGTGTCTGTGCTGTATTCCTGCCGTGTCTCTGCTGTGTTCCTGCTGTGTCTTTGCTATGTCTGTGCTGTTTCTCTGCTGCGTTCCTGCTGTGTCTGTGCTGTGTCGCTGCTGTGTCTCTGCTGTGTTCCTGCTGTGTGTGTGCTGTGTTCCTGCTGTGTCTGTGCTGTATTCCTGCTGTGTGTGTGCTGTGTTCCTGTTTTGTGTGTGATGTATTCCTGCTGTGTCTATGCTGTGGTCCTGCTGTGTCTGTGCTGTGTTCGTGCTGTGTGTGCTGTGTTCCTGCTGTGTCTGTGCTCTGTTCATGCTGTGTCTGTGCTGTGTTCCTGCTGTGTGTGTGCTGTATTCGCGCCGTGTCGGTGCTGTGTTCCTACTGTCTGTGTGCTGTGTTCATAGAACATATAGAACATAGAAGGATACAGCGCAGTACAGGCCCTTCGGCCCTCGATGTTGCGCCGACCGAGTCCTACCTAACCTATACTAGCCCAATAACTTCCAAATGCCTATCCAATGCCCGCTTAAATGAACATAAAGAAGGAGAGTTCACCACTGATACGGGCAGGGCATTCCATGAACTCACAACCCGCTGTGTGAAGAATCTACCCCTAACATCTGTCCTATACCTACCACCCCTTAATTTAAAGCTATGTCCCCTAGTAACACCTGACTCCATTAGCGGTAAAAGGTTCTTAGTATCTACCCTATCTAAACCCCTAATCATCTTATACACTTCTATCAGATCTCCCCTAAACCTTCTCTTCTCCAATGAGAACAGCCCCAAGTGCCTCAGCCTTTCCTCATAAGATTTTCCTACCATTCCAGGCAACATCCTGGTAAACCTCCTCTGCACTCGTTCTAAAGCTTCCACATCCTTCCTATAGTATGGCGACCAAAACTGCACACAATACTCCAGATGAGGCCTCACCAGAGTCTTATACAACTGTTGTGTTCCTGTTGTGTCTGCTCTGTGTTCCTGCTGTGTCTGTGCTGTGTTCCTGCTGTGTGTGTGCTGTGTTCCTGCTGTGTGTGTGCTGTGTTCCTGCTGTGTGTGTGCTGTGTTCCTGCTGTGTGTGTGCTATGTTCCTGCTGTGTGTGTGCTGTGTTCCTGCCGTGTCTGTGCTGTGTTCCTGCTCTGTCTGTGCTGTGTTCCTGTTGTGTCTGTGCTGTGTTCCTGCCGTGTCTGTGCTGTGTTCCTGCCGTGTCTGCTCTGTCTTCCTGCTGTGTCTGTGCTGTGTTCCTGCTGTGTCTGTGCTGTGTTCCTGCTGTGTCTGTGCTGTTTTCCTGCCGTGTCTGTGCTGTGTTCATAGAATATAGAACATAGAAAGATACAGCGCAGTACAGGCCCTTCGGCCCTCGATGTTGCGCCGACCGAATCCTACCTAACCTACACTAGCCCAATAACTTCCAAATGCTTATCCAATGCCCGCTTAAATGACCATAAAGAGGGAGAGTTCACCACTGCTACTGGCAGGGCATTCCATGAACTCACAACCCGCTGTGTAAAGAATCTACCCCTAACATCTGTCCTATACCTACCACCCCTTAATTTAAAGCTGTGTCCCCTAGTTGCAGCTGACTCCATTAGCGGTAAAAGGTTCTCACTGTCAACCCTATCTAAACCCCTAATCATCTTGTACACCTCTATCAAATCTCCCCTAAACCTTCTCTTCTCCAATGAGAACAGCCCCAATTGCCTCAGCCTTTCCTCATATGATCTTCCTACCATACCAGGCAACATCCTGGTAAACCTCCTCTGCACTCGTTCCAATGCCTCCACATCCTTCCTATAGTATGGCGACCAAAACTGCACACAATACTCCAGATGAGGCCGCACCAGAGTCCTATTCAACTGCAACATGACCTCAGGACTCCGGAACTCAATTCCTCTACCAATAAAGCCCAGTACACCATATGCCTTCTTCACAGCACTATTTACCTGGGTGGCAACTTTCAGAGATCTGTGTACATGGACACCAAGATCCCTCTGCTCATCCACACTACCAAGTATCCGACCATTAGCCCAGTAATCCATCTTCTTGCTACTCCTACCAAAGTGAATGACTTCACACTTAGCTACATTGAACTCCATTTCCCACCTTTCTGCCCAGCTCTGCAGCTTATCTATATCCTGCTGTAACCTGCCACATCCTTCCTCACTGTCAACAACTCCACCGACTTTCGTATCATCCGCAAACTTGCTCACCCAGCCTTCAAGCCCCTCCTCCAGGTCATTTATAAAGATGACAAACAGCAATGGTCCCAAAACAGATCCTTGCGGTACACCGCTAGTAACTGCACTCCAAGATGAACCTTTACCATCAACTACCACCCTCTGTCTCCTTCCAGCCAGCCAATTCCTAATCCAACCTCCAACTCACCCTCAACGCCATACCTCTGTAGTTTTTGCATTAGCCTACCATGGGGTACCTTATCGAACGCCTTACTAAAATCCATATACACCACATCTACTGCTTTACCCTCGTCCACCTCCTTAGTCACCTTCTCAAAGAATTCAATAAGGTTTGTGAGGCACGACCTGCCCTTCACAAAACCATGCTGACTATCCTTGATCACATTATTCCTATCCAGATGTTCATAAATCCTATCCCTTACAATTCTCTCTAAGACTTTGCCCACAACAGAATTGAGACTCACTGGCCCGTAGTTACTCGGGCTATCCCTACTCCCCTTCTTGAACAAGGGGACCACATTCGCTATCCTCCAGTCTTCTGGCAATTTTCCCGTAGACAATGACGACATAAAAATCAAGGCCAATGGCTCTGCTATCTCCTCCCTAGCTTCCCAGAGGATCCTAGGATAAATGCCTTCAGGCCCAGGGGACTTATCTATTTTCATCCTTTCCAGTTTTCCCCAGTCCTCTTCCCTACATACCTCAAAGCCATCCATTCTAATCACTTGTGACTCAATATTCACATCAGCAACAGTGTCCTGTTCCTGAGTGAATACTGATGAAAAGTATTGATTTAGTGTCTCTCCAATCTCCTCCGCCTCCACACACAACTTCCCACTACTATCCTTGACTGGACCAATACCTACCCTAGTCATCCTTTTATTCCTGACATACCTATAGAAAGCCTTTGGGTTTTCCCTAATCCTACCAACTAAGGACTTTTCATGTCCCCTTCTCGCTGCTCTTAGCTCTCTCTTTAGATCCTTCCTGGCTACCTCATAACTCTCATTCGCCCCAACTGAACCTTCACGCCTCATCTTTACATAGGCCGCCCTCATCCTTTTCACAAGGGATTCCAATTCTTTATTAAACCATGGCTCCCTCACAAGACCCTTTACTCCCTGCCTGACTGGTACATACTTATCAAGGACACCCAATAGCTGTTCCTTGAACAATCTCCACATATCATTTGTATTCTTCCCTTGAAGCCTGTTTTTCCAAGCCACGCATCCTAAGTCCTGCCTCACTGCATCATAATTTCCCTGCCCCCAGCTATAACTCTTGCCCTGCAGTGCACACTTATCCCTCTCCATCATTAAAGTAAAAGTCACCGAGTTGTGGTCACTGTCCCCGAAGTGCTCACCTACCTCCAAGTCTAACACCTGGCCTGGTTCATTACCTTGAACCAAATCCAGTATAGCCTCACCTCTTGTTGGCCTGTCTACATATTGTGTCAGGAAACCCTCCTGCACACATTGGACAAACACCGACCCATCTAATGAACTCGAGCTATAGCTTTCCCAGTCAATATCTGGGAAGTTAAAGTCCCCCATAACAACCACCCTGCTACTTTCACTCTTCTCCTGAATCACCCTCGCAATACTTTCCTCTACATCTCTAGGACTATTAGGAGGCCTGTAGAAAACTCCTAACAGGGTGACCTCACCTTTCCTATTTCTAACCTCAGCCCAAACTACCTCAGATGGCAAGTCTTCCTCCATCATCCTTTCCACCGCTGTAATACTATCCTTGACAAGCAATGCCACACCTCCCCCTCTTTTACCCCCATCTCTGACCCCGCTAAAACATTTGAACCCTGGAACCTGCAACAGCCATTCCTGTCCCTGTTCTACCCACATCTCTGTAATGGCCACAACATCGAAGTCCCAGGTACCAACCCACCCTGCAAGTTCACCTCCCTTATTTCTTATACTTCTGGCATTGAAGTATACACACTTCAAGCCACCTTTCTGTTTACAGGCACCCTCCTTAGAGATCGCTGCCTTGTTCCTAACCTCCCTACACTCAAGGTCCTGTACCCTAAAGCTACAGTCCAGGTTCCCATGCCCCTGCAGAGTTAGTTTAAACCCTCCCAAAGAGCACTAGCAAACCTCCCCACAAGGATACTGGTGCCCCTCAGGTTCAGGTGTAGACCATCCTGTTTATAGAGGTCCCACCTTCCCCAGAAAGAACCCCAGTTATCCAGATACCGGAATCCCTCCCTCCTGCACCATCCCTGTAGCCACGCATTTAACTGCTCTCTCTCCCTATTCCTCGACTCTCTATCACGTGGCACGGGTAACAAACCAGAGACAACAACTCTGTTCGTTCTAGCTCTGAGCTTCTAACCTAGCTCCCTGAAAGCCTGCCTAACATCCTCACCCCTCTTCCTACCTATGTCGTTGGTGCCAATGTGGACCACGACTTCGGGCTGCTCCCCCTCCCCCTTAAGGACCCGGAAAACACGATCAGAGACATCACGTACCCTTACACCTGGGAGGCAACATACCAATCGTGAGTCTCTGTCGCCCCCGCAAAACTGCCTATCTGTGCCCCTCACTATTGAGTCCCCAATAACTATCGCTCTACCTTTCTCCGCCCTTCCCTTCTGAGCATTGGGGACAGGCTCCGTGCCAGAGGCCTGAACCTCATTGCTTACCCCTGGTAAGTCATCCCCCCCACAAGTATCCAAAACGGTATACTTGTTCTTGAGGGGAATGACCGCAGGGGGTCCCTGCACTGGCTGCTTCCTCCCACTCCCCCTCACTGTCACCCATCTCTCTATAACTTTCAGAGTAACTACTTCCCTAAAGCTCCGATCTATGACCACCTCTGCCTCCCGAATGATCCGCAGTTCATCCAAATCCAGCTCCAGTTCCCTAACATGGTCTTGGAGGAGCTGGAGATGGGTGCACTTCCCGCAAGTGTAATCAGCAGGGATGCTAATGGCTTCCCTCACCTCATTCATGTTGCAAGAGGAACATTGCACTGCCTTCGCTGCCATCCCTCTAAAAGTAACCTTTTAAAAAAAACTAGGTCTAAAGTATAGAACAAGCAAAATGCAGCAGTTACCTGCTTACCACAACGGGTCTTATTATTAGGTTAGAGGAGGAGGGCGGGTGGGAGGCTCTACCCCTGTAGTGCCACGGGTTCCTCACCTGCGCGTTTATATAAGAAAAAAACCCTTCCCAGGTAAGCTAGCGCGACACCAGCTTCCGGGTCCGCTAGGCACTTAAAAAAACACTTCAAATTTTAACTGTTAAAAAACACTAACTGGACTATACCGCGACTTCAAAAAACACCACCAGACAGCCGTTACCTGCTCCGCCGAGAGAGTGAGAGTGAGAGTTCCTGCTGTGTGTGTGCTGTGTTTCTGCCGTGTCTGTGCTGTGTCTCTGCCGTGTCTGTGCTGTGTTCCTGCTGTGTCTGTGCTGTGTTCCTGCCGTGTCTGTGCTGTGTTCCTGCTGTATGTGTGCTGTGTTCCTGCTGTGTGTGTGCTGTGTTCCTGCCGTGTCTGTGCTGTGTTCCTGCCGTGTCTGTGCTGTGTTCCTGCCGTGTCTGTGCTGTGTTCCTGCCGTGGCTGTGCTGTATTCCTGCTGTGTCTGTGCTGTGCTCCTGCTGTGTCTGTGCTGTGTTCCTGCTGTGTGTGTGCTGTGTTCCTGCCGTGTCTGTGCTGTGTCTCTGCCGAGTCTGTGCTGTGTTCCTGCTGTGTCTGTGCTGTGTTCCTGCCGTGTCTGTGCTGTGTTCCTGCTGTATGTGTGCTGTGTTCCTGCTGTGTGTGTGCGGTGTTCCTGCTATCTCTGTGCTGTGTTCCTGCCGTGTCTGTGCTGTGTTCCTGCCGTGTTCCTGCCGTGGCTGTGCTGTATTCCTGCTGTGTCTGTGCTGTGTTCCTGCCGTGTCTGTCCTGTATTCCTGCTATGTGTGTGCTGTGTTCCTGCCGTGTCTGTGCTGTGTTCCTGCCGTGTCTGTGCTGTGTTCCTGCTGTGTGTGTGCTGTGTTTCTGCCGTGTCTGTGCTGTGTCTCTGCCGTGTCTGTGCTGTGTTCCTGCTGTGTCTGTGCTGTGTTCCTGCCGTGTCTGTGCTGTGTTCCTGCTGTATGTGTGCTGTGTTCCTGCTGTGTGTGTGCTGTGTTCCTGCTATGTCTATGCTGTGTTCCTGCCGTGTCTGTGCTGTGTTCCTGCCGTGTCTGTGCTGTGTTCCTGCTGTGGCTGTGCTGTATTCCTGCTGTGTCTGTGCTGTGCTCCTGCTGTGTCTGTGCTGTGTTCCTGCTGTGTGTGTGCTGTGTTCCTGCCGTGTCTGTGCTGTGTCTCTGCCGAGTCTGTGCTGTGTTCCTGCTGTGTCTGTGCTGTGTTCCTGCCGTGTCTGTGCTGTGTTCCTGCTGTATGTGTGCTGTGTTCCTGCTGTGTGTGTGCAGTGTTCCTGCTGTCTCTGTGCTGTGTTCCTGCCGTGTCTGTGCTGTGTTCCTGCCGTGGCTGTGCTGTATTCCTGCTGTGTCTGTGCTGTGTTCCTGCCGTGTCTGTCCTGTATTCCTGCTATGTGTGTGCTGTGTTCCTGCCGTGTCTGTGCTGTGTTCCTGCCGTGTCTGTGCTGTGTTCCTGCTGTGTGTGTGCTGTGTTTCTGCCGTGTCTGTGCTGTGTCTCTGCCGTGTCTGTGCTGTGTTCCTGCTGTGTCTGTGCTGTGTTCCTGCCGTGTCTGTGCTGTGTTCCTGCTGTATGTGTGCTGTGTTCCTGCTGTGTGTGTGCTGTGTTCCTGCTATGTCTGTGCTGTGTTCCTGCCGTGTCTGTGCTGTGTTCCTGCCGTGTCTGTGCTGTGTTCCTGCCGTGGCTGTGCTGTATTCCTGCTGTGTCTGTGCTGTGTCTCTGCCGTGTCTGTGCTGTGTTCCTGCTGTGTCTGTGCTGTGTTCCTGCCGTGTCTGTGCTGTGTTCCTGCTGTATGTGTGCTGTGTTCCTGCTGTGTGTGTGCTGTGTTCCTGCTATGTCTGTGCTGTGTTCCTGCCGTGTCTGTGCTGTGTTCCTGCCGTGTCTGTGCTGTGTTCCTGCCGTGGCTGTGCTGTATTCCTGCTGTGTCTGTGCTGTGTTCCTGCCGTGTCTGTCCTGTATTCCTGCTATGTGTGTGCTGTGTTCCTGCCGTGTCTGTGCTGTGTTCCTGCCGTGTCTGTGCTGTGTTCCTGCTGTGTGTGTGCTGTGTTTCTGCCGTGTCTGTGCTGTGTCTCTGCTGTGTCTGTGCTGTGTTCCTGCTGTGTCTGTGCTGTGTTCCTGCCGTGACTGTGCTGTGTTCCTGCTGTATGTGTGCTGTGTTCCTGCTGTGTGTGTGCTGTGTTCCTGCTATGTCTGTGCTGTGTTCCTGCCGTGTCTGTGCTGTGTTCCTGCCGTGTCTGTGTTGTGTTCCTGCCGTGGCTGTGCTGTATTCCTGCTGTGTCTGTGCTGTGTTCCTGCTGTGTCTGTGTTGTGTTCCTGCTGTGTGTGTGCTGTGTTCCTGCCGTGTCTGTGCTGTGTCTCTGCCGTGTCTGTGCTGTGTTCCTGCTGTGTCTGTGCTGTGTTCCTGCCGTGTCTGTGCTGTGTTCCTGCTGTATGTGTGCTGTGTTCCTGCTGTGTGTGTGCTGGGTTCCTGCTATGTCTGTGCTGTGTTCCTGCCGTGTCTGTGCTGTGTTCCTGCCGTGGCTGTGCTGTATTCCTGCTGTGTCTGTGCTGTGTTCCTGCCGTGTCTGTCCTGTATTCCTGCTATGTGTGTGCTGTGTTCCTGCCGTGTCTGTGCTGTGTTCCTGCCGTGTCTGTGCTGTGTTCCTGCTGTGTGTGTGCTGTGTTTCTGCCGTGTCTGTGCTGTGTCTCTGCCGTGTCTGCTGTGTTCCTGCTGTGTCTGTGCTGTGTTCCTGCCGTGTCTGTGCTGTGTTCCTGCTGTATGTGTGCTGTGTTCCTGCTGTGTGTGTGCTGTGTTCCTGCTATGTCTGTGCTGTGTTCCTGCCGTGTCTGTGCTGTGTTCCTGCCGTGGCTGTGCTGTATTCCTGCTGTGTCTGTTCTGTGTTCCTGCTGTGTCTGTGCTGTGTTCCTGCTGTGTGTGTGCTGTGTTCCTGCCGTGTCTGTGCTGTGTCTCTGCCGTGTCTGTGCTGTGTTCCTGCTGTGTCTGTGCTGTGTTCCTGCCGTGTCTGTGCTGTGTTCCTGCTGTATGTGTGCTGTGGTCCTGCTGTGTGTGTGCTGTGTTCCTGCTATGTCTGTGCTGTGTTCCTGCCGTGTCTGTGCTGTGTTCCTGCCGTGGCTGTGCTGTATTCCTGCTGTGTCTGTGCTGTGTTCCTGCCGTGTCTGTCCTGTATTCCTGCTATGTGTGTGCTGTGTTCCTGCCGTGTCTGTGCTGTGTTCCTGCTGTGTCTGTGCTGTGTTCCTGCTGTGTGTGTGCTGTGTTTCTGCCGTGTCTGTGCTGTGTCTCTGCCGTGTCTGTGCTGTGTTCCTGCTGTGTCTGTGCTGTGTTCCTGCCGTGTCTGTGCTGTGTTCCTGCTGTATGTGTGCTGTGTTCCTGCTGTGTGTGTGCTGTGTTCCTGCTATGTCTGTGCTGTGTTCCTGCCGTGTCTGTGCTGTGTTCCTGCCGTGTCTGTGCTGTGTTCCTGACGTGGCTGTGCTGTGTTCCTGCTGTGTCTGTGCTGTGTTCCTGCTGTGTCTGTGCTGTGTTCCTGCTGTGTGTGTGCTGTGTTCCTGCCGTGTCTGTGCTGTGTTCCTGCCGTGTCTGTGTTGTGTTCCTGCTGTGTCTGTGCTGTGTTCCTGCAATGTCTCTGCTGTGTTCCTGCTGTGTCTGTGCTGTGTTCCTGCTGTGTGTGTGCTATGTTCCTGCTGAGCCTGTGCTGTGTTCCTGCTGTGTCTGTACTGTGTTCCTGCCGTGTCTGTGCTGTGTTCCTGATGTGTTCCTGCTGTGTCTGTACTGTGTTCCTGCTGTGCCTGTGCTGTGTTCCTGCCGTGTCTGTGCTGTGCTCCTGCTGTGTGTGTGCGGTGTTCCTGCCGTGCCTGTGCTGTGTTCCTGCCGTGTCTGTGCTGTGTTCCTGATGTATTCCTGCTGTGTCTGTGCTGTGATCCTGCTTTGTCTGTGCTGTGTTCCTGATGTGTCTGTGCTGTGTTCCTGTTGTGTCTGTGCTGTGTTCCTGATGTGTCTGTGCTGTGTTCCTGTTGTGTCTGTGCTGTGTTCCTGTTGTGTTTGTGCTGTGTTCCTGCCGTGTCTGTGCTGTGTTCCTGCCGTGTCTGTGCTGTGTTCCTGCAGTGTCTGTGCTGTGTTCCTGCCGTGTCTGTGCTTTGTTCATTCGGTGTCTGCGCTCTGTCCCTGCTGTGTCTGTGCTGTGTTCCTGCTGGGTCTGTGCTGTGTTCCTGCTGTGTATGTGCTGCGTTCCTGCTGTGTCTGTGCTGCGTTCCTGTTGTGTGTGTGCTGTGTTCCTGCTGTGTCTGTGCTGTGTTCGTGCCGTGTCTGTGCTGTATTCCTGTTGTGTCTGTGCTGTGTTCCTGCCGTGTCTGTGCTGCGTTCCTGCCGTGTGTGTGCTGTGTTCCTGCCGTGTCTGTGCTGAGTTGCTGCCGTGTCTGTGCTGTGTTCCTGCTGTGTCTGTGCTGTGTTCCTGCTGTGTGTGTGCTGTGTTCCTGCTATGTCTGTGCTGTGTTCCTGACGTTTCTGTGCTGTGTCCCTGATGTGTTCCTGCTGTGTCTGTGCTGTGTTCCTGCTGTGCCTGTGCTGTGTTCCTGCTGTGTGTGTGCTGTGTTCCTGCTGTGACTGTGCTGTGTTCCTGCCGTGTCTGTGCTGTGTTCCTGATGTGTTCCTGCTGTGTCTGTGCTGTGATCCTGCTGTGTCTGTGCTGTGTTCCTGATGTGTGTGTGCTGTGATCCTGCTGTGTCTGTGCTGTGTTCCTGATGTATTTGTGCTGTGTTCCTGTTGTGTCTGTGCTGTGTTCCTGTTGTGTCTGTGCTGTGTTCCTGCCGTGTCTGTGCTGTGTTCCTGTTGTGTCTGTGCTGTGTTCCTGTCGTGTCTGTGCTGTGTTCATTCGGTGTCTGTGCTCTGTCCCTGCTGGGTCTGTGCTGTGTTCCTGCTGTGTGTTTTTGTGTCCCTGCTGGGTCTCTGCTGCGTTCCTGCTGTGTGTGTGCTGTGTTCCATCTGTGTCTGTGCTGTGTTCCTACTGTGTCTGTGCTGTATTCCTGCTGTGTCTGTGCTGTGTTCCTGCCGTGTCTGTGCTGTGTTCCTGCCGTGTCTGTGCTGCGTTCCTGCCGTGTGTGTGCTGTGTTCCTGCCGTGCCTGTGCTGTGTTCCTGCCGTGTCTGTGCTGTGTTCCTGCCGTGTCTGTGCTGCGTTCCTGCTGTGTCTGTGCTGTGTTCCTGCTGTGTGTGTGTTGTGTTCCTGCTGTGTCTGTACTGTGTTCTGCTGTGTCTGTGCTGTGTTCCTGCTGTGTCTGTGCTGTGTTCCTGCTGTGTCGGTGCTGTGTTCCTGCTGTGTCTGTGCTGCGTTCCTGCTGTGTGTGTGTTGTGTTCCTGCTGTGTGTGTGTTGTGTTCCTGCTGTGTGTGTGTTGTGTTCCTGCTGTGTCTGTGCTGCGTTCTGCTGTGTCTGTGCTGTGTTCCTGCTGTGTCTGTGCTGTGTTCCTGCTGTGTCTGTGCTTTGTTCCTGCTGTGTCTGTGCTGTGTTCCTGCCGTGTCTGTGCTGTGTTCCTGCTGTATGTGTGCTGTGTTCCCTTTGTGTGTGTGCTGTGTTCCTGCTGTGTCTGTGCTGTGTTCCTGGTGTATGTGTGCTGTGTTCCTGCTGTGTCTGTGCTGTGTTCCTGCTGTGTCTGTGCTGTGTTCCTGCCGTGTCTGTGCTGTGTTCCTGCCGTGACTGTGCTGTGTTCCTGCCGTGTCTGTGCTGTGTTCCTGCTGTGTCTGTGCTGTGTTCCTGCTGTGTCTGTGCTATGTTCCTGCTGTGCCTGTGCTGTGTTCCTGCTGTGTCTGTACTGTGTTCCTGCCGTGTCTGTGCTGTGTTCCTGATGTGTTCCTGCTGTGTCTGTACTGTGTTCCTGCTGTGCCTGTGCTGTGTTCCTGCCGTGTCTGTGCTGTGTTCCTGCTGTGTGTGTGCTGTGTTCCTGCTGTGCCTGTGCTGTGTTCCTGACGTGTCTGTGCTGTGTTCCTGATGTGTTCCTGCTGTGTCTGTGCTGTGATCCTGCTGTGTCTGTGCTGTGTTCCTGATGTGTGTGTGCTGTGATCCTGCTGTGTCTGTGCTGTGTTCCTGATGTGTCTGTGCTGTGTTCCTTCTGTGTCTGTGCTGTGTTCCTGCAATGTCTGTGCTGTATTCCTGCTGTGTCTGTGCTGTGTTCCTCCTGTGTGTGTGCTATGTTCCTGCTGAGCCTGTGCTGTGTTCCTGCTGTGTCTGTACTGTGTTCCTGCCATGTCTGTGCTGTGTTCCTGATGTGTTCCTGCTGTGTCTGTACTGTGTTCCTGCTGTGCCTGTGCTGTGTTCCTGCCGTGTCTGTGCTGTGCTCCTGCTGTGTGTGTGCGGTGTTCCTGCTGTGCCTGTGCTGTGTTCCTGACGTGTCTGTGCTGTGTTCCTGATGTATTCCTGCTGTGTCTGTGCTGTGATCCTGCTTTGTCTGTGCTGTGTTCCTGATGTGTTTGTGCTGTGTTCCTGTTGTGTCTGTGCTGTGTTCCTGTTGTGTCTGTGCTGTGTTCCTGTTGTGTTTGTGCTGTGTTCCTGCCGTGTCTGTGCTGTGTTTCTGCCGTGTCTGTGCTGTGTTCCTGCAGTGTCTGTGCTCTGTTCCTGCCGTGTCTGTGCTTTGTTCATTCGGTGTCTGCGCTCTGTCCCTGCTGTGTCTGTGCTGTGTTCCTGCTGGGTCTGTGCTGTGTTCCTGCTGTGTGTGTGCTGTGTTCCTGCTGTGTCTGTGGTGTGTTCCTGCCGTGTCTGTGCTGTATTCCTGCTGTGTCTGTGCTGTGTTCCTGCCGTGTCTGTGCTGCATTCCTGCCGTGTGTGTGCTGTGTTCCTGCCGTGTGTGTGCTGTGTTCCTGCCGTGTCTGTGCTGTGTTTCTGCCATGTCTGTGCTGCGTTCCTGCTGTGTCTGTGCTGTGTTACTGCTGTGTGTGTGCTGTGTTCCTGCTATGTCTGTGCTGTGTTCCTGCCTTGTCTGTGCTGTGTTCCTACTGTGTCTGTGCTGTGTTCCTGCCGTGTCTGTGCTGTGTTCCTGCCGTGGCTGTGCTGTGTTCCTGCCGTGGCTGTGCTGTATTCCTGCTGTGTCTGTGCTGTGTTCCTGCCGTGTCTGTGCAGTGTCTCTGCCGTGTCTGTGCTGTGTTCCTGCCGTGTGTGTGCTGTGTTCCTGCAATGTCTGTGCTGTGTTCCTGCTGTGTCTGTGCTGTGTTCCTGCTGTGTGTGTGCTATGTTCCTGCTGTGCCTGTGCTGTGTTCCTGCTGTGTCTGTACTGTGTTCCTGCCGTGTCTGTGCTGTGTTCCTGATGTGTTCCTGCTGTGTCTGTGCTGTGTTCCTGCTGTGCCTGTGCTGTGTTCCTGCTGTGTGTGTGCTGTGTTCCTGCTGTGCCTGTGCTGTGTTCCTGACGTGTCTGTGCTGTGTTCCTGATGTGTTCCTGCTGTGTCTGTGCTGTGATCCTGCTGTGTCTGTGCTGTGTTCCTGATGTGTGTGTGCTGTGATCCTGATGTGTCTGTGCTGTGTTCCTGATGTATTTGTGCTGTGTTCCTGTTGTGTCTGTGCTGTGTTCCTGTTGTGTCTGTGCTGTGTTCCTGCCGTGTCTGTGCTGTGTTCCTGTCGTGTCTGTGCTGTGTTCCTGTTGTGTCTGTGCTGTGTTCCTGCTGTGTCTGTGCTGTGTTCATTCGGTGTCTGTGCTCTGTCCCTGCTGTGTCTGTGCTGTGTTCCTGCTGTGTGTGTTCTGTGTCCCTGCTGGGTCTCTGCTGCGTTCCTGCTGTGTGTGTGCTGCGTTCCTGCTGTGTCTGTGCTGCGTTCCTGCTGTGTGTGTGCTGTGTTCCTGCTGTGTCTGTGCTGTGTTCCTGCTGTGTCTGTGCTATATTCCTGCTGTGTCTGTGCTGTGTTCCTGCCGTGTCTGTGCTGCGTTCCTGCCGTGTGTGTGCTGTGTTCCTGCCGTGTCTGTGCTGTGTTCCTGCCGTGTCTGTGCTGCGTTCCTGCTGTGTCTGTGCTGTGTTCCTGCTGTGTGTGTGTTGTGTTCCTGCTGTGTCTGTACTGTGTTCTGCTGTGTCTGTGCTGTGTTCCTGCTGTGTCTGTGCTGTGTTCCTGCTGTGTCTGTGCTGTGTTCCTGCTGTGTCGGTGCTGTGTTCCTGCTGTGTCTGTGCTGCGTTCCTGCTGTGGCTGTGCTGTGTTCCTGCTGTGTGTGTGTTGTGTTCCTGCTGTGTCTGTGCTGTGTTCTGCTGTGTCTGTGCTGTGTTCCTGCTGTGTCTGTGCTGTGTTCCTGCTGTGTCTGTGCTTTGTTCCTGCTGTGTCTGTGCTGTGTTCCTGCCGTGTCTGTGCTGTGTTCCTGCTGTATGTGTGCTGTGTTCCCTTTGTGTGTGTGCTGTGTTCCTGCTGTGTCTGTGCTGTGTTCCTGCTGTATGTGTGCTGTGTTCCTGCTGTGTCTGTGCTGTGTTCCTGCTGTGTCTGTGCTGTGTTCCTGCCGTGTCTGTGCTGTGTTCCTGCCGTGACTGTGCTGTGTTCCTGCCGTGTCTGTGCTGTATTCCTGCCGTGTCTGTGCTGTGTTCCTGCTGTGTCTGTGCTGTGTTCCTGCTGTGTCTGTGCTATGTTCCTGCTGTGCCTGTGCTGTGTTCCTGCTGTGTCTGTACTCTGTTCCTGCCGTGTCTGTGCTGTGTTCCTGATGTGTTCCTGCCGTGTCTGTGCTGTGTTCCTGCTGTGCCTGTGCTGTGTTCCTGCCGTGTCTGTGCTGTGTTCCTGCTGTGTGAGTGCTGTGTTCCTGCTGTGCCTGTGCTGTGTTCCTGACGTGTCTGTGCTGTGTTCCTGATGTGTTCCTGCTGTGTCTGTGCTGTGTTCCTGCTGTGTCTGTGCTGTGTTCCTGCCGTGACTGTGCTGTGTTCCTGCCGTGTCTGTGCTGTATTCCTGCCGTGTCTGTGCTGTGTTCCTGCTGTGTCTGTGCTGTGTTCCTGCTGTGTCTGTGCTATGTTCCTGCTGTGCCTGTGCTGTGTTCCTGCTGTGTCTGTACTCTGTTCCTGCCGTGTCTGTGCTGTGTTCCTGATGTGTTCCTGCCGTGTCTGTGCTGTCTTCCTGCTGTGCCTGTGCTGTGTTCCTGCCGTGTCTGTGCTTTGTTCCTGCTGTGTGTGTGCTGTGTTCCTGCTGTGCCTGTGCTGTGTTCCTGACGTGTCTGTGCTGTGTTCCTGATGTGTTCCAGCTGTGTCTGTGCTGTGATCCTGCTGTGTCTGTGCTGTGTTCCTGATGTGTGTGTGCTGTGATCCTGCTGTGTCTGCGCTGTGTTCCTGATGTGTTTGTGCTGTGTTCCTGTTGTGTCTGTGCTGTGTTCCTGTTGTGTCTGTGCTGTGTTCCTGCCGTGTCTGTGCTGTGTTCCTGCCGTGTCTGTGCTGTGTTCCTGTTGTGTCTGTGCTGTATTCCTGCTGTGTCTGTGCTGTGTTCATTCGGTGTCTGTGCTCTGTCCCTGCTGTGTGTGTGCTGCGTTCCTGCTGTGTCTGTGCTGCGTTCCTGCTGTGTGTGTGTTGTGTTCCTGCTGTGTCTGTGCTGTGTTCCTGCTGTGTCTGTGCTGTATTCCTGCTTTGTCTGTGCTGTGTTCCTGCCGTGTCTGTGCTGTGTTCCTGCCGTGTCTGTGCTGCGTTTCTGCCGTGTGTGTGCTGTGTTCCTGCCGTGTCTGTGCTGTGTTTCTGCCGTGTCTGTGCTGCGTTCCTGCTGTGTCTGTGCTGTGTTACTGCTGTGTGTGTGCTGTGTTCCTGCTATGTCTGTGCTGTGTTCCTGCCTTGTCTGTGCTGTGTTCCTACTGTGTCTGTGCTGTGTTCCTGCCGTGTCTGTGCTGTGTTCCTGCCGTGGCTGTGCTGTGTTCCTGCCGTGGCTGTGCTGTATTCCTGCTGTGTCTGTGCTGTGTTCCTGCCGTGTCTGTGCAGTGTCTCTGCCGTGTCTGTGCTGTGTTCCTGCCGTGTGTGTGCTGTGTTCCTGCAATGTCTGTGCTGTGTTCCTGCTGTGTCTGTGCTGTGTTCCTGCTGTGTGTGTGCTATGTTCCTGCTGTGCCTGTGCTGTGTTCCTGCTGTGTCTGTACTGTGTTCCTGCCGTGTCTGTGCTGTGTTCCTGATGTGTTCCTGCTGTGTCTGTGCTGTGTTCCTGCTGTGCCTGTGCTGTGTTCCTGCTGTGTGTGTGCTGTGTTCCTGCTGTGCCTGTGCTGTGTTCCTGACGTGTCTGTGCTGTGTTCCTGATGTGTTCCTGCTGTGTCTGTGCTGTGATCCTGCTGTGTCTGTGCTGTGTTCCTGATGTGTGTGTGCTGTGATCCTGATGTGTCTGTGCTGTGTTCCTGATGTATTTGTGCTGTGTTCCTGTTGTGTCTGTGCTGTGTTCCTGTTGTGTCTGTGCTGTGTTCCTGCCGTGTCTGTGCTGTGTTCCTGCCGTGTCTGTGCTGTGTTCCTGTTGTGTCTGTGCTGTGTTCCTGCTGTGTCTGTGCTGTGTTCATTCGGTGTCTGTGCTCTGTCCCTGCTGTGCCTGTGCTGTGTTCCTGCTGTGTGTGTTCTGTGTCCCTGCTGGGTCTCTGCTGCGTTCCTGCTGTGTGTGTGCTGCGTTCCTGCTGTGTCTGTGCTGCGTTCCTGCTGTGTGTGTGCTGTGTTCCTGCTGTGTCTGTGCTGTGTTCCTGCTGTGTCTGTGCTATATTCCTGCTGTGTCTGTGCTGTGTTCCTGCCGTGTCTGTGCTGCGTTCCTGCCGTGTGTGTGCTGTGTTCCTGCCGTGTCTGTGCTGTGTTCCTGCCGTGTCTGTGCTGCGTTCCTGCTGTGTCTGTGCTGTGTTCCTGCTGTGTGTGTGTTGTGTTCCTGCTGTGTCTGTACTGTGTTCTGCTGTGTCTGTGCTGTGTTCCTGCTGTGTCTGTGCTGTGTTCCTGCTGTGTCGGTGCTGTGTTCCTGCTGTGTCTGTGCTGCGTTCCTGCTGTGGCTGTGCTGTGTTCCTGCTGTGTGTGTGTTGTGTTCCTGCTGTGTCTGTGCTGTGTTCTGCTGTGTCTGTGCTGTGTTCCTGCTGTGTCTGTGCTGTGTTCCTGCTGTGTCTGTGCTTTGTTCCTGCTGTGTCTGTGCTGTGTTCCTGCCGTGTCTGTGCTGTGTTCCTGCTGTATGTGTGCTGTGTTCCCTTTGTGTGTGTGCTGTGTTCCTGCTGTGTCTGTGCTGTGTTCCTGCTGTATGTGTGCTGTGTTCCTGCTGTGTCTGTGCTGTGTTCCTGCTGTGTCTGTGCTGTGTTCCTGCCGTGTCTGTGCTGTGTTCCTGCCGTGACTGTGCTGTGTTCCTGCCGTGTCTGTGCTGTATTCCTGCCGTGTCTGTGCTGTGTTCCTGCTGTGTCTGTGCTGTGTTCCTGCTGTGTCTGTGCTATGTTCCTGCTGTGCCTGTGCTGTGTTCCTGCTGTGTCTGTACTCTGTTCCTGCCGTGTCTGTGCTGTGTTCCTGATGTGTTCCTGCCGTGTCTGTGCTGTGTTCCTGCTGTGCCTGTGCTGTGTTCCTGCCGTGTCTGTGCTGTGTTCCTGCTGTGTGAGTGCTGTGTTCCTGCTGTGCCTGTGCTGTGTTCCTGACGTGTCTGTGCTGTGTTCCTGATGTGTTCCTGCTGTGTCTGTGCTGTGTTCCTGCTGTGTCTGTGCTGTGTTCCTGCTGTGTCTGTGCTGTGTTCCTGCTGTGTCGGTGCTGTGTTCCTGCCTTGTCTGTGCTGTGTTCCTGCTGTGTCTGTGCTGTGTTCCTGCTGTGTCTGTGCTATGTTCCTGCTGTGCCTGTGCTGTGTTCCTGCTGTGTCTGTACTCTGTTCCTGCCGTGTCTGTGCTGTGTTCCTGATGTGTTCCTGCCGTGTCTGTGCTGTCTTCCTGCTGTGCCTGTGCTGTGTTCCTGCCGTGTCTGTGCTTTGTTCCTGCTGTGTGTGTGCTGTGTTCCTGCTGTGCCTGTGCTGTGTTCCTGACGTGTCTGTGCTGTGTTCCTGATGTGTTCCAGCTGTGTCTGTGCTGTGATCCTGCTGTGTCTGTGCTGTGTTCCTGATGTGTGTGTGCTGTGATCCTGCTGTGTCTGCGCTGTGTTCCTGATGTGTTTGTGCTGTGTTCCTGTTG
Source organism: Hemiscyllium ocellatum (assembly GCF_020745735.1). Classification (NCBI taxonomy): domain Eukaryota; kingdom Metazoa; phylum Chordata; class Chondrichthyes; order Orectolobiformes; family Hemiscylliidae; genus Hemiscyllium; species Hemiscyllium ocellatum. The sequence goes on along the minus strand of NC_083409.1, from coordinate 115,185,082 downwards.
TGTCTGTGCTGTGTTCCTGTTGTGTCTGTGCTGTGTTCCTGCCGTGTCTGTGCTGTGTTCCTGCCGTGTCTGTGCTGTGTTCCTGTTGTGTCTGTGCTGTATTCCTGCTGTGTCTGTGCTGTGTTCATTCGGTGTCTGTGCTCTGTCCCTGCTGTGTGTGTGCTGCGTTCCTGCTGTGTCTGTGCTGCGTTCCTGCTGTGTGTGTGTTGTGTTCCTGCTGTGTCTGTGCTGTGTTCCTGCTGTGTCTGTGCTGTATTCCTGCTTTGTCTGTGCTGTGTTCCTGCCGTGTCTGTGCTGTGTTCCTGCCGTGTCTGTGCTGCGTTTCTGCCGTGTGTGTGCTGTGTTCCTGCCGTGTCTGTGCTGTGTTCCTGCCGTGTCTGTGCTGCGTTCCTGCTCTGTCTGTGCTGTGTTCCTGCTGTGTGTGTGTTGTGTTCCTGCTGTGTCTGTGCTGTGTTCCTGATGTATTTGTGCTGTGTTCCTGTTGTGTCTGTGCTGTGTTCCTGTTGTGTCTGTGCTGTGTTCCTGCCGTGTCTGTCCTGTGTTCCTGTTGTGTCTGTGCTGTGTTCCTGTTGTGTCTGTGCTGTGTTCATTCCGTGTCTGTGCTCTGTCCCTGCTGGGTCTGTGCTGTGTTCCTGCTGTGTGTTTTTGTGTCCCTGCTGGGTCTCTGCTGCGTTCCTGCTGTGTTTGTGCTGCGTTCCTGCTGTGTCTGTGCTGCGTTCCTGCTGTGTGTGTGCTGTGTTCCATCTGTGTCTGTGCTGTGTTCCTGCTGTGTCTGTGCTGTATTCCTGCTGTGTCTGTGCTGTGTTCCTGCCGTGTCTGTGCTGTGTTCCTGCCGTGTCTGTGCTGTGTTCCTGCCGTGTGTGTGCTGTGTTCCTGCCGTGCCTGTGCTGTGTTCCTGCCATGTCTGTGCTGTGTTCCTGCCGTGTCTGTGCTGCGTTCCTGCTGTGTCTGTGCTGTGTTCCTGCTGTGTGTGTGTTGTGTTCCTGCTGTGTCTGTACTGTGTTCTGCTGTGTCTGTGCTGTGTTCCTGCTGTGTCTGTGCTGTGTTCCTGCTGTGTCGGTGCTGTGTTCCTGCTGTGTCTGTGCTGCGTTCCTGCTGTGTCTGTGCTGTGTTCCTGCTGTGTGTGCGTTGTGTTCCTGCTGTGTCTGTGCTGTGTTCTGCTGTGTCTGTGCTGTGTTCCTGCTGTGTCTGTGCTGTGTTCCTGCTGTGTCTGTGCTTTGTTCCTGCTGTGTCTGTGCTGTGTTCCTGCCGTGTCTGTGCTGTGTTCCTGCTGTATGTGTGCTGTGTTCCCTTTGTGTGTGTGCTGTGTTCCTGCTGTGTCTGTGCTGTGTTCCTGGTGTATGTGTGCTGTGTTCCTGCTGTGTCTGTGCTGTGTTCCTGCTGTGTCTGTGCTGTGTTCCTGCCGTGTCTGTGCTGTGTTCCTGCCGTGACTGTGCTGTGTTCCTGCTGTGTCTGTGCTGTGTTCCTGCTGTGTCTGTGCTGTGTTCCTGCTGTGTCTGTGCTATGTTCCTGCTGTGCCTGTGCTGTGTTCCTGCTGTGTCTGTGCTGTGTTCCTGCCGTGTCTGTGCTGTGTTCCTGATGTGTTCCTGCTGTGTCTGTGCTGTGATCCTGCTGTGTCTGTGCTGTGTTCCTGATGTGCGTGTGCTGTGATCCTGCTGTGTCTGTGCTGGGTTCCTGATGTGTCTGTGCTGTGTTCCTTCTGTGTCTGTGCTGTGTTCCTGCAATGTCTCTGCTGTGTTCCTGCTGTGTCTGTGCTGTGTTCCTGCTGTGTGTGTGCTATGTTCCTGCTGAGCCTGTGCTGTGTTCCTGCTGTGTCTGTACTGTGTTCCTGCCGTGTCTGTGCTGTGTTCCTGATGTGTTCCTGCTGTGTCTGTACTGTGTTCCTGCTGTGCCTGTGCTGTGTTCCTGCCGTGTCTGTGCTGTGCTCCTGCTGTGTGTGCGGTGTTCCTGCTGTGCCTGTGCTGTGTTCCTGACGTGTCTGTGCTGTGTTCCTGATGTATTCCTGCTGTGTCTGTGCTGTGATCCTGCTTTGTCTGTGCTGTGTTCCTGATGTGTTTGTGCTGTGTTCCTGTTGTGTCTGTGCTGTGTTCCTGTTGTGTCTGTGCTGTGTTTCTGCCGTGTCTGTGCTGTGTTCCTGCAGTGTCTGTGCTCTGTTCCTGCCGTGTCTGTGCTGTGTTCATTCGGTGTCTGCGCTCTGTCCCTGCTGTGTCTGTGCTGTGTTCCTGCTGGGTCTGTGCTGTGTTCCTGCTGTGTATGTGCTGCGTTCCTGCTGTGTCTGTGCTGTATTCCTGCAGTGTCTGTGCTGTGTTCCTGCTGTGTCGGTGCTGTGTTCCTGCTGTGTCTGTGCTGCGTTCCTGCTGTGCCTGTGCTGTGTTCCTGCTGTGTGTGTGTTGTGTTCCTGCTGTGTCTGTGCTGTGTTCCTGCTGTGTCTGTGCTGTGTTCCTGCTGTGTCTGTGCTGTGTTCCTGCTGTGTCTGTGCTTTGTTCCTGCTGTGTCTGTGCTGTGTTCCTGCCGTGTCTGTGCTGTGTTCCTGCTGTATGTGTGCTGTGTTCCCTTTGTGTGTGTGCTGTGTTCCTGCTGTGTCTGTGCTGTGTTCCTGCTGTATGTGTGCTGTGTTCCTGCTGTGTCTGTGCTGTGTTCCTGCTGTGTCTGTGCTGTGTTCCTGCCGTGTCTGTGCTGTGTTCCTGCCGTGACTGTGCTGTGTTCCTGCCGTGTCTGTGCTGTATTCCTGCCGTGTCTGTGCTGTGTTCCTGCTGTGTCTGTGCTGTGTTCCTGCTGTGTCTGTGCTATGTTCCTGCTGTGCCTGTGCTGTGTTCCTGCTGTGTCTGTACTCTGTTCCTGCCGTGTCTGTGCTGTGTTCCTGATGTGTTCCTGCCGTGTCTGTGCTGTGTTCCTGCTGTGCCTGTGCTGTGTTCCTGCCGTGTCTGTGCTGTGTTCCTGCTGTGTGAGTGCTGTGTTCCTGCTGTGCCTGTGCTGTGTTCCTGACGTGTCTGTGCTGTGTTCCTGATGTGTTCCTGCTGTGTCTGTGCTGTGTTCCTGCTGTGTCTGTGCTGTGTTCCTGCCGTGACTGTGCTGTGTTCCTGCCGTGTCTGTGCTGTATTCCTGCCGTGTCTGTGCTGTGTTCCTGCTGTGTCTGTGCTGTGTTCCTGCTGTGTCTGTGCTATGTTCCTGCTGTGCCTGTGCTGTGTTCCTGCTGTGTCTGTACTCTGTTCCTGCCGTGTCTGTGCTGTGTTCCTGATGTGTTCCTGCCGTGTCTGTGCTGTGTTCCTGCTGTGCCTGTGCTGTGTTCCTGCCGTGTCTGTGCTGTGTTCCTGCTGTGTGTGTGCTGTGTTCCTGCTGTGCCTGTGCTGTGTTCCTGACGTGTCTGTGCTGTGTTCCTGATGTGTTCCAGCTGTGTCTGTGCTGTGATCCTGCTGTGTCTGTGCTGTGTTCCTGATGTGTGTGTGCTGTGATCCTGCTGTGTCTGCGCTGTGTTCCTGATGTGTTTGTGCTGTGTTCCTGTTGTGTCTGTGCTGTGTTCCTGTTGTGTCTGTGCTGTGTTCCTGCCGTGTCTGTGCTGTGTTCCTGCCGTGTCTGTGCTGTGTTCCTGTTGTGTCTGTGCTGTATTCCTGCTGTGTCTGTGCTGTGTTCATTCGGTGTCTGTGCTCTGTCCCTGCTGTGTGTGTGCTGCGTTCCTGCTGTGTCTGTGCTGCATTCCTGCTGTGTGTGTGTTGTGTTCCTGCTGTGTTCCTGCTGTGTCTGTGCTGTATTCCTGCTGTGTCTGTGCTGTGTTCCTGCCGTGTCTGTGCTGTGTTCCTGCCGTGTCTGTGCTGCGTTTCTGCCGTGTGTGTGCTGTGTTCCTGCCGTGTCTGTGCTGTGTTCCTGCTGTGCCTGTGCTGTGTTCCTGATGTGTTCCTGCTGTGTCTGTGCTGTGATCCTGCTGTGTCTGTGCTGTGTTCCTGATGTGCGTGTGCTGTGATCCTGCTGTGTCTGTGCTGTGTTCCTGATGTGTCTGTGCTGTGTTCCTTCTGTGTCTGTGCTGTGTTCCTGCAATGTCTCTGCTGTGTTCCTGCTGTGTCTGTGCTGTGTTCCTGCTGTGTGTGTGCTATGTTCCTGCTGAGCCTGTGCTGTGTTCCTGCTGTGTCTGTACTGTGTTCCTGCCGTGTCTGTGATGTGTTCCTGATGTGTTCCTGCTGTGTCTGTACTGTGTTCCTGCTGTGCCTGTGCTGTGTTCCTGCCGTGTCTGTGCTGTGCTCCTGCTGTGTGTGTGCGGTGTTCCTGCTGTGCCTGTGCTGTGTTCCTGACGTGTCTGTGCTGTGTTCCTGATGTATTCCTGCTGTGTCTGTGCTGTGATCCTGCTTTGTCTGTGCTGTGTTCCTGATGTGTTTGTGCTGTGTTCCTGTTGTGTCTGTGCTGTGTTCCTGTTGTGTCTGTGCTGTGTTCCTGTTGTGTTTGTGCTGTGTTCCTGCCGTGTCTGTGCTGTGTTTCTGCCGTGTCTGTGCTGTGTTCCTGCAGTGTCTGTGCTCTGTTCCTGCCGTGTCTGTGCTGTGTTCATTCGGTGTCTGCGCTCTGTCCCTGCTGTGTCTGTGCTGTGTTCCTGCTGGGTCTGTGCTGTGTTCCTGCTGTGTATGTGCTGCGTTCCTGCTGTGTCTGTGCTGTATTCCTGCAGTGTCTGTGCTGTGTTCCTGCTGTGTCGGTGCTGTGTTCCTGCTGTGTCTGTGCTGCGTTCCTGCTGTGCCTGTGCTGTGTTCCTGCTGTGTGTGTGTTGTGTTCCTGCTGTGTCTGTGCTGTGTTCTGCTGTGTCTGTGCTGTGTTCCTGCTGTGTCTGTGCTGTGTTCCTGCTGTGTCTGTGCTTTGTTCCTGCTGTGTCTGTGCTGTGTTCCTGCCGTGTCTGTGCTGTGTTCCTGCTGTATGTGTGCTGTGTTCCCTTTGTGTGTGTGCTGTGTTCCTGCTGTGTCTGTGCTGTGTTCCTGCTGTATGTGTGCTGTGTTCCTGCTGTGTCTGTGCTGTGTTCCTGCTGTGTCTGTGCTGTGTTCCTGCTGTGTCTGTGCTGTGTTCCTGCCGTGACTGTGCTGTGTTCCTGCCGTGTCTGTGCTGTATTCCTGCCGTGTCTGTGCTGTGTTCCTGCTGTGTCTGTGCTGTGTTCCTGCTGTGTCTGTGCTATGTTCCTGCCGTGCCTGTGCTGTGTTCCTGCTGTGTCTGTACTCTGTTCCTGCCGTGTCTGTGCTGTGTTCCTGATGTGTTCCTGCCGTGTCTGTGCTGTGTTCCTGCTGTGCCTGTGCTGTGTTTCTGCCGTGTCTGTGCTGTGTTCCTGCTGTGTGAGTGCTGTGTTCCTGCTGTGCCTGTGCTGTGTTCCTGACGTGTCTGTGCTGTGTTCCTGATGTGTTCCTGCTGTGTCTGTGCTGTGTTCCTGCTGTGTCTGTGCTGTGTTCCTGCCGTGACTGTGCTGTGTTCCTGCCTTTTCTGTGCTGTATTCCTGCCGTGTCTGTGCTGTGTTCCTGCTGTGTCTGTGCTGTGTTCCTGCTGTGTCTGTGCTATGTTCCTGCTGTGCCTGTGCTGTGTTCCTGCTGTGTCTGTACTCTGTTCCTGCCGTGTCTGTGCTGTGTTCCTGATGTGTTCCTGCCGTGTCTGTGCTGTGTTCCTGCTGTGCCTGTGCTGTGTTCCTGCCGTGTCTGTGCTGTGTTCCTGCTGTGTGTGTGCTGTGTTCCTGCTGTGCCTGTGCTGTGTTCCTGACGTGTCTGTGCTGTGTTCCTGATGTGTTCCTGCTGTGTCTGTGCTGTGTTCCTGCTGTGTCTGTGCTGTGTTCCTGCCGTGACTGTGCTGTGTTCCTGCCGTGTCTGTGCTGTATTCCTGCCGTGTCTGTGCTGTGTTCCTGCTGTGTGAGTGCTGTGTTCCTGCTGTGTCTGTGCTATGTTCCTGCTGTGCCTGTGCTGTGTTCCTGCTGTGTCTGTACTCTGTTCCTGCCGTGTCTGTGCTGTGTTCCTGATGTGTTCCTGCCGTGTCTGTGCTGTGTTCCTGCTGTGCCTGTGCTGTGTTCCTGCCGTGTCTGTGCTGTGTTCCTGCTGTGTGAGTGCTGTGTTCCTGCTGTGCCTGTGCTGTGTTCCTGACGTGTCTGTGCTGTGTTCCTGATGTGTTCCTGCTGTGTCTGTGCTGTGTTCCTGCCGTGTCTGTGCTGTGTTCCTGCCGTGACTGTGCTGTGTTCCTGCCGTGTCTGTGCTGTATTCCTGCCGTGTCTGTGCTGTGTTCCTGCTGTGTCTGTGCTGTGTTCCTGCTGTGTCTGTGCTATGTTCCTGCTGTGCCTGTGCTGTGTTCCTGCTGTGTCTGTACTCTGTTCCTGCCGTGTCTGTGCTGTGTTCCTGATGTGTTCCTGCTGTGTCTGTGCTGTGTTCCTGCTGTGCCTGTGCTGTGTTCCTGCCGTGTCTGTGCTGTGTTCCTGCTGTGTGTGTGCTGTGTTCCTGCTGTGCCTGTGCTGTGTTCTTGACGTGTCTGTGCTGTGTTCCTGATGTGTTCCAGCTGTGTCTGTGCTGTGATCCTGCTGTGTCTGTGCTGTGTTCCTGATGTGTGTGTGCTGTGATCCTGCTGTGTCTGCGCTGTGTTCCTGATGTGTTTGTGCTGTGTTCCTGTTGTGTCTGTGCTGTGTTCCTGTTGTGTCTGTGCTGTGTTCCTGCCGTGTCTGTGCTGTGTTCCTGCCGTGTCTGTGCTGTGTTCCTGTTGTGTCTGTGCTGTATTCCTGCTGTGTCTGTGCTGTGTTCATTCGGTGTCTGTGCTCTGTCCCTGCTGTGTGTGTGCTGCGTTCCTGCTGTGTCTGTGCTGCGTTCCTGCTGTGTGTGTGTTGTGTTCCTGCTGTGTCTGTGCTGTGTTCCTGCTGTGTCTGTGCTGTATTCCTGCTGTGTCTGTGCTGTGTTCCTGCCGTGTCTGTGCTGTGTTCCTGCCGTGTCTGTGCTGCGTTTCTGCCGTGTGTGTGCTGTGTTCCTGCCGTGTCTGTGCTGTGTTCCTGCCGTGTCTGTGCTGCGTTCCTGCTGTGTCTGTGCTGTGTTCCTGCTGTGTGTGTGTTGTGTTCCTGCTGTGTCTGTGCTGTGTTCCTGATGTATTTGTGCTGTGTTCCTGTTGTGTCTGTGCTGTGTTCCTGTTGTGTCTGTGCTGTGTTCCTGCCGTGTCTGTGCTGTGTTCCTGTTGTGTCTGTGCTGTGTTCCTGTTGTGTCTGTGCTGTGTTCATTCGGTGTCTGTGCTCTGTCCCTGCTGGGTCTGTGCTGTGTTCCTGCTGTGTGTTTTTGTGTCCTTGCTGGGTCTGTGCTTTGTTCCTGCTGTGTCTGTGCTGTGTTCCTGCCGTGTCTGTGCTGTGTTCCTGCTGTATGTGTGCTGTGTTCCCTTTGTGTGTGTGCTGTGTTCCTGCTGTGTCTGTGCTGTGTTCCTGGTGTATGTGTGCTGTGTTCCTGCTGTGTCTGTGCTGTGTTCCTGCTGTGTCTGTGCTGTGTTCCTGCCGTGTCTGTGCTGTGTTCCTGCCGTGACTGTGCTGTGTTCCTGCTGTGTCTGTGCTGTGTTCCTGCTGTGTCTGTGCTGTGTTCCTGCTGTATCTGTGCTATGTTCCTGCTGTGCCTGTGCTGTGTTCCTGCTGTGCCTGTGCTGTGTTCCTGCCGTGTCTGTGCTGTGTTCCTGATGTGTTCCTGCTGTGTCTGTACTGTGTTCCTGCTGTGCCTGTGCTGTGTTCCTGCCGTGTCTGTGCTGTGTTCCTGCTGTGTGTGTGCTGTGTTCCTGCTGTGCCTGTGCTGTGTTCCTGACGTGTCTGTGCTGTGTTCCTGATGTGTTCCTGCTGTGTCTGTGCTGTGATCCTGCTGTGTCTGTGCTGTGTTCCTGATGTGTGTGTGCTGTGATCCTGCTGTGTCTGTGCTGTGTTCCTGATGTGTCTGTGCTGTGTTCCTGCAATGTCTCTGCTGTGTTCCTGCTGTGTCTGTGCTGTGTTCCTGCTGTGTGTGTGCTATGTTCCTGCTGAGCCTGTGCTGTGTTCCTGCTGTGTCTGTACTGTGTTCCTGCCGTGTCTGTGCTGTGTTCCTGATGTGTTCCTGCTGTGTCTGTACTGTGTTCCTGCTGTGCCTGTGCTGTGTTCCTGCCGTGTCTGTGCTGTGCTCCTGCTGTGTGTGTGCGGTGTTCCTGCTGTGCCTGTGCTGTGTTCCTGACGTGTCTGTGCTGTGTTCCTGATGTATTCCTGCTGTGTCTGTGCTGTGATCCTGCTTTGTCTGTGCTGTGTTCCTGATGTGTTTGTGCTGTGTTCCTGTTGTGTCTGTGCTGTGTTCCTGTTGTGTCTGTGCTGTGTTCCTGTTGTGTTTGTGCTGTGTTCCTGCCGTGTCTGTGCTGTGTTTCTGCCGTGTCTGTGCTGTGTTCCTGCAGTGTCTGTGCTCTGTTCCTGCCGTGTCTGTGCTGTGTTCATTCGGTGTCTGCACTCTGTCCCTGCTGTGTCTGTGCTGTGTTCCTGCTGGGTCTGTGCTGTGTTCCTGCTGTGTATGTGCTGCGTTCCTGCTGTGACTGTGCTGCGTTCCTGTTGTGTGTGTGCTGTGTTCCTGCTGTGTCTGTGCTGTGTTCCTGCCGTGTCTGTGCTGTATTCCTGCTGTGTCTGTGCTGTGTTCCTGCCATGTCTGTGCTGCGTTCCTGCCGTGTGTGTGCTGTGTTCCTGCCGTGTCTGTGCTGTGTTTCTGCCGTGTCTGTGCTGCGTTCCTGCTGTGTCTGTGCTGTGTTCCCGCTGTGTGTGTGCTGTGTTCCTGCTATGTCTGTGCTGTGTTCCTGCCTTGTCTGTGCTGTGTTCCTACTGTGTCTGTGCTGTGTTCCTGCCGTGTCTGTGCTGTGTTACTGCCGTGGCTGTGCTGTGTTCCTGCCGTGGCTGTGCTGTATTCCTGCTGTGTCTGTGCTGTGTTCCTGCCGTGTCTGTGCAGTGTCTCTGCCGTGTCTGTGCTGTGTTCCTGCCGTGTGTGTGCTGTGTTCCTGCAATGTCTGTGCTGTGTTCCTGCTGTGTCTGTGCTGTGTTCCTGCTGTGTGTGTGCTATGTTCCTGCTGTGCCTGTGCTGTGTTCCTGCTGTGTCTGTACTGTGTTCCTGCCGTGTCTGTGCTGTGTTCCTGATGTGTTCCTGCTGTGTCTGTACTGTGTTCCTGCCGTGTCTGTGCTGTGTTCCTGATGTGTTCCTGCTGTGTCTCTGCTGTGTTCCTGCTGTGTGTGTGCTGTGTTCCTGCTGTGCCTGTGCTGTGTTCCTGACGTGTCTGTGCTGTGTTCCTGATGTGTTCCTGCTGTGTCTGTGCTGTGATCCTGCTGTGTCTGTGCTGTGTTCCTGATGTGTGTGTGCTGTGATCCTGATGTGTCTGTGCTGTGTTCCTGATGTATTTGTGCTGTGTTCCTGTTGTGTCTGTGCTGTGTTCCTGTTGTGTCTGTGCTGTGTTCCTGCCGTGTCTGTGCTGTGTTCCTGCCGTGTCTGTGCTGTGTTCCTGTTGTGTCTGTGCTGTGTTCCTGCTGTGTCTGTGCTGTGTTCATTCGGTGTCTGTGCTCTGTCCCTGCTGTGTGTGTGCTGTGTTCCTGTTGTGTCTGTGCTGTGTTCCTGTTGTGTCTGTGCTGTGTTCCTGCCGTGTCTGTGCTGTGTTCCTGCCGTGTCTGTGCTGTGTTCCTGTTGTGTCTGTGCTGTATTCCTGCTGTGTCTGTGCTGTGTTCATTCGGTGTCTGTGCTCTGTCCCTGCTGTGTGTTTGCTGCGTTCCTGCTGTGTCTGTGCTGCGTTCCTGCTGTGTGTGTGTTGTGTTCCTGCTGTGTCTGTGCTGTGTTCCTGCTGTGTCTGTGCTGTATTCCTGCTGTGTCTGTGCTGTGTTCCTGCCGTGTCTGTGCTGCGTTTCTGCCGTGTGTGTGCTGTGTTCCTGCCGTGTCTGTGCTGTGTTCCTGCCGTGTCTGTGCTGCGTTCCTGCTGTGTCTGTGCTGTGTTCCTGCTGTGTGTGTGTTGTGTTCCTGCTGTGTCTGTGCTGTGTTCCTGATGTATTTGTGCTGTGTTCCTGTTGTGTCTGTGCTGTGTTCCTGTTGTGTCTGTGCTGTGTTCCTGCCGTGTCTGTGCTGTGTTCCTGTTGTGTCTGTGCTGTGTTCCTGTTGTGTCTGTGCTGTGTTCATTCGGTGTCTGTGCTCTGTCCCTGCTGGGTCTGTGCTGTGTTCCTGCTGTGTGTTTTTGTGTCCCTGCTGTGTCTCTGCTGCGTTCCTGCTGTGTTTGTGCTGTGTTCCATCTGTGTCTGTGCTGTGTTCCTGCTGTGTCTGTGCTGTATTCCTGCTGTGTCTGTGCTGTGTTCCTGCCGTGTCTGTGCTGTGTTCCTGCCGTGTCTGTGCTGCGTTCCTGCCGTGTGTGTGCTGTGTTCCTGCCGTGCCTGTGCTGTGTTCCTGCCGTGTCTGTGCTGTGTTCCTGCCGTGTCTGTGCTGCGTTCCTGCTGTGTCTGTGCTGTGTTCCTGCTGTGTGTGTGTTGTGTTCCTGCTGTGTCTGTACTGTGTTCTGCTGTGTCTGTGCTGTGTTCCTGCTGTGTCTGTGCTGTGTTCCTGCTGTGTCGGTGCTGTGTTCCTGCTGTGTCTGTGCTGCGTTCCTGCTGTGTCTGTGCTGTGTTCCTGCTGTGTGTGTGTTGTGTTCCTGCTGTGTCTGTGCTGTGTTCTGCTGTGTCTGTGCTGTGTTCCTGCTGTGTCTGTGCTGTGTTCCTGCTGTGTCTGTGCTTTGTTCCTGCTGTGTCTGTGCTGTGTTCCTGCCGTGTCTGTGCTGTGTTCCTGCTGTATGTGTGCTGTGTTCCCTTTGTGTGTGTGCTGTGTTCCTGCTGTGTCTGTGCTGTGTTCCTGGTGTATGTGTGCTGTGTTCCTGCGGTGTCTGTGCTGTGTTCCTGCTGTGTCTGTGCTGTGTTCCTGCCGTGTCTGTGCTGTGTTCCTGCTGTGACTGTGCTGTGTTCCTGCTGTGTCTGTGCTGTGTTCCTGCTGTGTCTGTGCTGTGTTCCTGCTTTGTCTGTGCTATGTTCCTGCTGTGCCTGTGCTGTGTTCCTGCTGTGCCTGTGCTGTGTTCCTGCCGTGTCTGTGCTGTGTTCCTGATGTGTTCCTGCTGTGTCTGTACTGTGTTCCTGCTGTGCCTGTGCTGTGTTCCTGCCGTGTCTGTGCTGTGTTCCTGCTGTGTGTGTGCTGTGTTCCTGCTGTGCCTGTGCTGTGTTCCTGACGTGTCTGTGCTGTGTTCCTGATGTGTTCCTGCTGTGTCTGTGCTGTGATCCTGCTGTGTCTGTGCTGTGTTCCTGATGTGTGTGTGCTGTGATCCTGCTGTGTCTGTGCTGTGTTCCTGATGTGTCTGTGCTGTGTTCCTTCTGTGTCTGTGCTGTGTTCCTGCAATGTCTCTGCTGTGTTCCTGCTGTGTCTGTGCTGTGTTCCTGCTGTGTGTGTGCTATGTTCCTGCTGTGCCTGTGCTGTGTTCCTGCTGTGTCTGTACTGTGTTCCTGCCGTGTCTGTGCTGTGTTCCTGATGTGTTCCTGCTGTGTCTGTACTGTGTTCCTGCTGTGCCTGTGCTGTGTTCCTGCCGTGTCTGTGCTGTGCTCCTGCTGTGTGTGTGCGGTGTTCCTGCTGTGCCTGTGCTGTGTTCCTGACGTGTCTGTGCTGTGTTCCTGATGTATTCCTGCTGTGTCTGTGCTGTGATCCTGCTTTGTCTGTGCTGTGTTCCTGATGTGTTTGTGCTGTGTTCCTGTTGTGTCTGTGCTGTGTTCCTGTTGTGTCTGTGCTGTGTTCCTGTTGTGTTTGTGCTGTGTTCCTGCCGTGTCTGTGCTGTGTTTCTGCCGTGTCTGTGCTGTGTTCCTGCAGTGTCTGTGCTCTGTTCCTGCCGTGTCTGTGCTGTGTTCATTCGGTGTCTGCACTCTGTCCCTGCTGTGTCTGTGCTGTGTTCCTGCTGGGTCTGTGCTGTGTTCCTGCTGTGTATGTGCTGCGTTCCTGCTGTGACTGTGCTGCGTTCCTGTTGTGTGTGTGCTGTGTTCCTGCTGTGTCTGTGCTGTGTTCCTGCCGTGTCTGTGCTGTATTCCTGCTGTGTCTGTGCTGTGTTCCTGCCGTGTCTGTGCTGCGTTCCTGCCGTGTGTGTGCTGTGTTCCTGCCGTGTCTGTGCTGTGTTTCTGCCGTGTCTGTGCTGCGTTCCTGCTGTGTCTGTGCTGTGTTCCCGCTGTGTGTGTGCTGTGTTCCTGCTATGTCTGTGCTGTGTTCCTGCCTTGTCTGTGCTGTGTTCCTGCTGTGTCTGTGCTGTGTTCCTGCCGTGTCTGTGCTGTGTTACTGCCGTGGCTGTGCTGTGTTCCTGCCGTGGCTGTGCTGTATTCCTGCTGTGTCTGTGCTGTGTTCCTGCCGTGTCTGTGCAGTGTCTCTGCCGTGTCTGTGCTGTGTTCCTGCCGTGTGTGTGCTGTGTTCCTGCAATGTCTGTGCTGTGTTCCTGCTGTGTCTGTGCTGTGTTCCTGCTGTGTGTGTGCTATGTTCCTGCTGTGCCTGTGCTGTGTTCCTGCTGTGTCTGTACTGTGTTCCTGCCGTGTCTGTGCTGTGTTCCTGATGTGTTCCTGCTGTGTCTCTGCTGTGTTCCTGCTGTGTGTGTGCTGTGTTCCTGCTGTGCCTGTGCTGTGTTCCTGACGTGTCTGTGCTGTGTTCCTGATGTGTTCCTGCTGTGTCTGTGCTGTGATCCTGCTGTGTCTGTGCTGTGTTCCTGATGTGTGTGTGCTGTGATCCTGATGTGTCTGTGCTGTGTTCCTGATGTATTTGTGCTGTGTTCCTGTTGTGTCTGTGCTGTGTTCCTGTTGTGTCTGTGCTGTGTTCCTGCCGTGTCTGTGCTGTGTTCCTGCCGTGTCTGTGCTGTGTTCCTGTTGTGTCTGTGCTGTGTTCCTGCTGTGTCTGTGCTGTGTTCATTCGGTGTCTGTGCTCTGTCCCTGCTGTGTCTGTGCTGTGTTCCTGCTGTGTGTGTTCTGTGTCCTTTCTGGGTCTCTGCTGCGTTCCTGCTGTGTGTGTGCTGCGTTCCTGCTGTGTCTGTGCTGCGTTCCTGCTGTGTGTGTGCTGTGTTCCTGCTGTGTCTGTGCTGTGTTCCTGCTGTGTCTGTGCTATATTCCTGCTGTGTCTGTGCTGTGTTCCTGCCGTGTCTTTGCTGTGTTCCTGCCGTGTCTGTGCTGCGTTCCTGCCGTGTGTGTGCTGTGTTCCTGCCGTGTCTGTGCTGTGTTCCTGCCGTGTCTGTGCTGCGTTCCTGCTGTGTCTGTGCTGTGTTCCTGCTGTGTGTGTGTTGTGTTCCTGCTGTGTCTGTACTGTGTTCTGCTGTGTCTGTGCTGTGTTCCTGCTGTGTCTGTGCTGTGTTCCTGCTGTGTCTGTGCTGTGTTCCTGCTGTGTCGGTGCTGTGTTCCTGCTGTGTCTGTGCTGCGTTCCTGCTGTGCCTGTGCTGTGTTCCTGCTGTGTGTGTGTTGTGTTCCTGCTGTGTCTGTGCTGTGTTCTGCTGTGTCTGTGCTGTGTTCCTGCTGTGTCTGTGCTGTGTTCCTGCTGTGTCTGTGCTTTGTTCCTGCTGTGTCTGTGCTGTGTTCCTGCCGTGTCTGTGCTGTGTTCCCTTTGTGTGTGTGCTGTGTTCCTGCTGTGTCTGTGCTGTGTTCCTGCTGTATGTGTGCTGTGTTCCTGCTGTGTCTGTGCTGTGTTCCTGCTGTGTCTGTGCTGTGTTCCTGCCGTGTCTGTGCTGTGTTCCTGCCGTGACTGTGCTGTGTTCCTGCCGTGTCTGTGCTGTATTCCTGCCGTGTCTGTGCTGTGTTCCTGCTGTGTCTGTGCTGTGTTCCTGCTGTGTCTGTGCTATGTTCCTGCTGTGCCTGTGCTGTGTTCCTGCTGTGTCTGTACTCTGTTCCTGCCGTGTCTGTGCTGTGTTCCTGATGTGTTCCTGCCGTGTCTGTGCTGTGTTCCTGCTGTGCCTGTGCTGTGTTCCTGCTGTGCCTGTGCTGTGTTCCTGCCGTGTCTGTGCTGTGTTCCTGCTGTGTGAGTGCTGCGTTCCTGCTGTGCCTGTGCTGTGTTCCTGACGTGTCTGTGCTGTGTTCCTGATGTGTCTGTGCTGTGTTCCTGCTGTGTCTGTGCTGTGATCGTGCTGTGTCTGTGCTGTGTTCCTGCCGTGACTGTGCTGTGTTCCTGCCGTGTCTGTGCTGTATTCCTGCCGTGTCTGTGCTGTGTTCCTGCTGTGTCTGTGCTGTGTTCCTGCTGTGTCTGTGCTATGTTCCTGCTGTGCCTGTGCTGTGTTCCTGCTGTGCCTGTGCCTTGTTCCTGCTGTGTCTGTACTCTGTTCCTGCCGTGTCTGTGCTGTGTTCCTGATGTGTTCCTGCCGTGTCTGTGCTGTGTTCCTGCTGTGCCTGTGCTGTGTTCCTGCCGTGTCTGTGCTGTGTTCCTGCTGTGTGTGTGCTGTGTTCCTGCTGTGCCTGTGCTGTGTTCCTGACGTGTCTGTGCTGTGTTCCTGATGTGTTCCAGCTGTGTCTGTGCTGTGATCCTGCTGTGTCTGTGCTGTGTTCCTGATGTGTGTGTGCTGTGATCCTGCTGTGTCTGTGCTGTGTTCCTGATGTGTTTGTGCTGTGTTCCTGTTGTGTCTGTGCTGTGTTCCTGTTGTGTCTGTGCTGTGTTCCTGCCGTGTCTGTGCTGTGTTCCTGCCGTGTCTGTGCTGTGTTCCTGTTGTGTCTGTGCTGTATTCCTGCTGTGTCTGTGCTGTGTTCATTCGGTGTCTGTGCTCTGTCCCTGCTGTGTGTGTGCTGCGTTCCTGCTGTGTCTGTGCTGCGTTCCTGCTGTGTGTGTGTTGTGTTCCTGCTGTGTCTGTGCTGTGTTCCTGCTGTGTCTGTGCTGTATTCCTGCTGTGTCTGTGCTGTGTTCCTGCCGTGTCTGTGCTGTGTTCCTGCCGTGTCTGTGCTGCGTTTCTGCCGTGTGTGTGCTGTGTTCCTGCCGTGTCTGTGCTGTGTTCCTGCCGTGTCTGTGCTGCGTTCCTGCCGTGTCTGTGCTGTGTTCCTGCTGTGTGTGTGTTGTGTTCCTGCTGTGTCTGTGCTGTGTTCCTGCTGTGTCTGTGCTGTGTTCCTGCTGTGTCTGTGCTGTGTTCCTGCTGTGTTGGTGCTGTGTTCCTGCTGTGTCTGTGCTGTGTTCTGCTGTGTCTGTGCTGTGTTCCTGCTGTGTCTGTGCTGTGTTCCTGCCGTGTCTGTGCTGTGTTTCTGCCGTGTCTGTGCTGTGTTCCTGCTGTATGTGTGCTGTGTTCCCTTTGTGTGTGTGCTGTGTTCCTGCCGTGTCTGTGCTGTGTTCCTGCTGTATGTGTGCTGTGTTCCCTTTGTGTGTGTGCTGTGTTCCTGCTGTGTCTGTGCTGTGTTCCTGCTGTATGTGTGCTGTGTTCCTGCTGTATGTGTGCTGTGTTCCTGCCGTGTCTGTGCTGTGTTCCTGCTGTGTGTGTGCTGCGTTCCTGCCGTGTCTGTGCTGTGTTCCTGCTGTGTCTGTGCTGTGTTCCTGCTGTGTCTGTGCTGTGTTCCTGCTGTGTGTGTGCTGTGTTCCTGCCGTGTCTGTGCTGTATTCCTGCCGTGTCTGTGCTGTGTTCCTGCTGTGTCTGTGCTGTGTTCCTGCTGTGTGTGCTGTGTTCCTGCCGTTTCTGTGCTGTATTCCTGCTATGTCTGTGCTGTGTTCCTGCTGTGTCTGTGCTGTGTTCCTGCAGTGCCTGTGCTGTGTTCCTGCGGTGTCTGTGCTGTGTTCCTGCCGTGTGTGTGCTGTGTTCCTGCTGTGTCTGTGCTGTGTTCCTGCCGTGTGTGTGCTGTGTTCCTGCTGTGTCTGTGCGGTGTTTCTGCTGTGTCTGTGCTGTGTTCCTGCGGTGTCTGTGCTGTGTTCCTGCTGTGTCTGTTCTTTGTCGCTGCTGTGTCTCTGCTGTGTTCCTGCTGTGTGTGTACTGTGTTCCTGCTGTGTCTGTGCTGTGCTCCTGCTTTGTCTGTGCTGTGTTCCTGCTGTGTCTGTGCTGTGTTCCTGATGTGCCTGTGCTGTGTTCCTGCTGTGTCTGTGCTGTGTTCCTGATGTGCCTGTGCTGTGTTCCTGCTGTGTCTGTGCTGTGTTCCTGCTGTTTCTCTGCTGCGTTCCTGCTGTGTCCCTGCTGTGTCTCTGCTGTGTCCCTGCTGTGTGTATGCTGCATTCCTGCTGTGTCTGTGCTGTGTTCCTGCTGTGTCTGTGCTGTGTTCCTGCTGTGTCTGTGCTGTGTTCCTGCTGTGTCTGTGCAGTGTTCCTGCTGTGTCTGTGCTGTGTTCCTGCTTTGTCTGTGCTGCGTTCCTGCTGTGTGTGTGCTGTGTTCCTGCCGTGTGTGTGCTGTGTTCCTGCCGTGTTCGTGTTGTGTTCCTGCCGTGTGTGTGCTGTGTTCCTGCCGTGTGTGTGCTGTGTTCCTGCTGTGTCTTTGCTGTGTTCCTGCTGTATGTGTGCTGTGTTCCCTTTGTGTGCGGGCTGTGTTCCTGCTGTGTGTGTGCTGTGTTCCTGCTGTATGTGTGTTGTGTTCCTGCTGTGTGTTGGCTGTGTTCCTGCTGTGTCTGTGCTGTGTTCCTGCTGTGTGTGTGCTATGTTCCTGCTGTGTGTGTGCTGTGTTCCTGCTGTATGTGTGCTGTGTTCCTGCTGTATGTGTGCTGTGTTCCTGCTGTGTGTGGGCTGTGTTCCTGCTGTGTCTGTGCTGTGTTCCTGCTGTGTCTGTGCTGTGTTCCTGCTGTGTGTGTGCTGTGTTCCTGCCTTGTCTGTGCTGTGTTCCTGCTGTGTCTGTGCTGTGTTCCTGCTT